>NC_055975.1:15545523-15628023 GCF_018492685.1 Alosa sapidissima
AAACTTGTCTCTTTCTCTGTCTCTTCTTCTCTCTCCATCAAACCCTCTCTCTTTGAAGTCTCTCTATCTCATTCCTGAATACTCAGCTGAAGAGCTGAGAGGGATTTTTGTCACTGATGAGGTGACTGGGGATTTCAGTATGAGTATTTAGTGGTGCTAGATCTGTTGTGTAGGTGAGGTGATGTGATGGTTGTCTGGCTTATTGTGTGTGTGTGTGTGTGTGTGTGTGCGTCTGTCTGTCTGTCTGGGTGCCAGCGTTGTGTTCTCAGAGGAGTCACAAGCAGCATCAGTAGAGTCTCTCTTGCTCATTAAGGTCATTAAGTTCTGGCCGGCTGAAAAGAAAAGCGTGGGGGGAATGAATGAGGGGATAATGATAAACAGTTGTGAGATGTAGACACACACGCACACACACTCTCATTCAGGGGGAAAAGGAGATTAACAGACAGTAGACACATGAACAGAGAAGGCCAGACAGACAGATACACAACACACACACATACACACACACACAGAAAGAGGAGTGAGAAAGAGGAAGAAATATGGGCAGTGAGTGGGACAAAGAAATCAGGAACAGAAAAGCAGAGATTTAGTCCTCCACTGTGGCCTAACCTGTGGTTTAAATGTACTCTGCTCTTACGGTCACACTCGACTCCACTGGACGTGTGTGTGTGTGTGTGTCTGTGTGTGTGTGTGTGTGTGTGTGTGTTTGTCTGTGTGTGTGTCTTCCTTCTTGTGCTCTGGGCTCTGTGCTACAGTCATAAGGGGGATATAATTAGCTCCGGTCTGCTATGCCTGTTATGAAGGGGTTTCCCACTCTTGCCGGGCAGCACTTCTGTAGCGCGCTGGCGAGCCAGTCAGCTAGCCGGCCAGCCAGGCCCTCTCACACATCCCCTTCGCGCGTCCAGCCTCCATCCTGCATCCTCCGCCCGCCCGTCGTTCACTCGCTCGGTCCAATCCTCATTGTAAGACTGTGTGCCAGCCAGGGGACAGGACTGGACACGTATGCAGCTGAGCACTGACTGAGAAGGGGGGGGGGGGGCTTTTTGTTGTTGTATTGTGCTGGTGTTGTAGAGGAGGCTAGCTCATCCAAATCTCCCTTGTGTCCACTCTCGGTCTGTCTGCCGTTTCGGTCCAGCCTGTCTAAAATTGAAAGTGGTACAGTACTGATGTGTCACTGACAGACCAGAGAGGAGGTGACTTGTCAGATGTGTGAGGAGGAGTGCCAGTTACTATTTCATGTGGTTTTACAGGCCAGTGCTAGTGTGAAACCAGAGATTATAGGCCCTAGCCTGTGTCTTTGATGTTGTGTGTATTTCAAATCGTATTGGAATTCTGCTTACATTTTTGAGGTATACATGCAGTACAGCATGTTCATCTGTAGACCATTCTTTTGTATTCTATTTTTGTAGGTCCTATATTATGCCCTACTTCAGAGTAAATAGTAAATAATAGTGTTATATATTTTTCTTGTATTCTATATGTTTGTTGACGGCATACTTAATAGATGGGCTTTGTAACAAGTGATACCCCATGTCAGTTAGTTTTCATGTTTTCATGTTTTTTTGTGTGTATGTGTGTGTGCGTAGGTCATGTCCGCGGGGCGTGCTGTTGAACTGCAGGTGGCGCTGCAGCGAGCGCCTCTGTCTGTCTCCTCCCTGGCCCAGCGGCCGTGGCCCGAGCCGGGCTTCCTGCCGGTGCTCGGCGGCTTCCGCGACCGCTTCGTGGAGACCCCCGAGGCCAAGTACTGCTGCGAGGACTGCCGTCTGGTGCTGTGCCAGCCGCGGCAGACCGAGTGCGGACACCGCTTCTGTGAGACCTGCATCAACAGCCTGCTCAGGTGAGGCCCACTAAGCCTGTACACACACACACACACACGGACATACATGCACACATACACACACACACATATATATATATATATATATATATATATATATATATATATATATATATATACACACACACACACACACACACACACACACACACACACACACACACACACACACACACACACACACACACACACACACACACACACACACACACATACATACATGCACACATATATACACACACACACACACACATACATGCACACATACACACACATGCAAAAACACAGACACACAATCCGTGTGCGTCCACTGCTTTTGCGAGATTTGCATCAGCATCACATGTACACACACACACACCCTCACTCACTCACTCCCAGTGGCATTGGAGGGGTGATGGATGGCTGACTTGGGTCTGATGGGATGAGGTGGGTTGGTCCAGGATGAGCTGTGGCTGGTGTTTAGGTCAAGTCGCCTATCAAGGGCTTGCCCAGGTGCCCAGGGGTCTTGCATGAGTTTCAGTCCTGCTTCTGAGGACTGCATAGAACTACAAGCTTGCTCTGCCTCATTGCGTTTGGTTAGGTCCACTTGACCTGAGTTAAGTTCTTTGCAATTCTGTGATCTATTCAATTAAGTCTCCATCAGCAAGGTACAGGGAAAATGCTAAGCTAACACTACCAGAATTATAGGTTGTATTCCCAGGCAGTGTTCTTTCGGATAAAATACTTTACATGTAAATGGTTTTAACTCATAGGAGTGTCTGCTACATGAGGCAGAATTTCACATAGCGTTGTGGAAGTGGTTTAAGAAAGGTTGCGCCAAAACTGCATGGTGGTTCAGTTTGATTCCCTGCATCCATATCTACCTGCCTCTGCAGCATGCAAATTCAACATGAGGCGTTAACAGTAGTGTAGGGCTGTTCTGGCTTAAGACTGGGATCTCTCCTGTTCCTCTCTGTATGCAGAAACATTTATCTTGGAAACGGTTACCCCTGCACCAGAGGTGCGTTCACATTTAACAAACAGAAGCAAACGTTTGAAACGATCACATTTTCTTTTGAAACTTTTTAACTTTGAACTTTTAAAGCTGCAGTTGGCAAGATGTTTTTGTCACTATGCTCCGACAGAACAACATAAATCAGCCGGTTTTAGAAAAAAAACGCACTTCTACCTCCACCTAGAGCCTGTTATTTGTTTTGCAAAAATCCACAGCTCCCGGTTCTTCTGGTCGAATCAGAGCAGGGCTGTGTGAGATCTGACTGTCAGTCTGGTGTGCACTGACGAGCACAAACTCGATGAGAGGGTTCTCGGTGGTAGTGAGGGAGGGACATGAGAGTTGTAAACATTCAAAATTTTGGCTTAGTTCCCTCAATCTGTCAAACTTGCCAACTGCAGCTTTAAATTTAAATTGTTTTAGTAGAAATATATTAAAACCATACAGTATGCCCTCTAACTGTGTTTGTTCGGAAATGTACGCAGTAAACTTGTGGGTGAAAAATGTTCACAAACATTTACCTTATCTCTCAATTGTGGATACAACTCCGCTATACCCTCTTGAATGCTACACTATACAACCATCAGCCATCGTGTGCATGACATAATAACACACTAATGAGCCCAGTGTACTTTGTGTGGCTTCTGTATGGTGACCTGGTTTCTATTTAAACTCATCAGTTCTATAGACTGATATACTGTGTCTGTCTTTACAGTAAGCCCAACCCTGTGTGCCCAGCTGACAAGGAGCCTTTATTTGAGGACAAGGTAAAATCCATGTCATGTACACTTGTGTATGAGTGTGAACTCCTTTGTACCTGAGACGGTTAATGAGTGTTTGTTTTATGGTGTTTGTGTTAGTGTGTTTGTGTGTCACAACATTGTCTTTTATTATGTTTAGTTGTAAAAACATTATGTTTGCGTTGGGAGATGCAGCCTGATCATGATCGTGTGTGTGTGTGTGTTGTAGATCTTCAGAGACGTGTGCTGTCACAGGGAAATCATGGCTCTGAAGGTGTACTGCCGCAGTCAGAAGAATGGATGCCAGGAACAGATGAGCCTGCAGCAGGTCATGGTGAGTCAGTCACTCACTCACTCGCAGTCAACAGGCAATATATACAAAGATATACACATTATTCACACACACACACACACGTCACATGTGCTCATGACGCTGTCTGTCGCATGCACAAATTAACATGGAAACACTCACATTACCTCACACACACCACATACGCTAAGGTGTGTTTGGTGTCGTTGACATCATCATAGTAGGTGTGATGGAGAATGTGTTTTGCGTCGTACGTGTGAGCTGAGGGAGGCAGGCTGCCACACGCCCTGGAGAAACCAGGCCGTCACTGACACTGTAAATCAACCCCACACACACACCTTAAAATAAGTGTGTGTGTGTGTGGTTGTGTGGATGGTCTGAATGTGTGTGGAAAGCTAAATTACTGGCAAAGGAAACTTTCTCTGTGAAGTGTGTGTGTGTGTGTGTGTGCGTGCGCGGTGCTTGGAGAAACCAAATCTATTGTGTCATTCGTCATTTGGTGTATAATAACACTTAACCTATTGTTGGCTTTTTGTTACAGTGATGATGGTAGGAGGTGTTAACAGTGTGTGTGTGTGTGTGTGTGTGTCCACACATGTGTGGGAGCATGCAGCTGCTCTTGAGGGTGAGGTGTGTGTTCTGTTATTACGGTCTCATGATCTCCCACACAATAAAAATGTGTTGTGTGTGTGTGTGTGTGTGTGTTTGTAGGATCATCTGAACGTGTGTCCATACTATGAGGTGCCATGTCCACTGGGGAAGTGCCAGGAACGTATGATGCGGAAGGACATACCGGACCACCTCAGCTGGAAATGCAAATACCGGGAGACCTCTTGCGAGTTCTGCAAACACAAAATGGCACTGACCGAACTACAGGTGTGTGTGTGTGTGTGTGTGGTTTGTATGTTTGAAGTGAAGAGAGTAGTTGGTCTTGAGTGTGTGTATGTGGAAAATGCATACATTTGAGGGGAATAATTCTGTGCAATTCCTTATGTCACAAGTGTGTATCTTAATGTTTGCCCATTGTTGTGGCTAAAGGACTTGTGTGTGTGTGTGTGCGTGTGTGTGTGTGAGCATGTGCATGCATTTCTTGCATCCTTGCTGTTCAATATCAATCATATGATCTTTACACACGTGTGTGTGTGTGTGTGTGTGTGCGCGCACTTACTCAAATGTGCGCAGCACATTTTGATAACGCAGATAATCAGAGCTCATTTCCTCATTCGGGGGATTTTTCCGGTGAATTCTTGGACTCTCAAGCTATAATGCTAATCTCTGGGAATCAAGGGGTTTTTTGGACCTCAGCTGTTTGAGTTTCACTTTCTGTTAGCTGAAAACACACACACATTCACACACTCTAACTGAAAGCGTGTTTTGTCTGTGTTTGTATGTGTGTGTGTAAATATGTGTGTGTTTGTCTGTGTGTGACGCTTCCCTTTTGACAGAAACACAAAGAGACAGTGTGTCCTGCTTTCCCAGTGTCCTGTCCCAATCACTGCTCCTTTCCCTCCATTCTCAGAAGCGAGGTAAAGCCCAGTGGTGTCTGTGTGTTGCTGTGTGTGTGTCTGTGTGTGTTTGTGTGAGAGACCATGCTTGACCATCTGTGCCTTTTTATCATCTGGGCCCAAAGAGCACTGTGCCCCCATCACATGAAGGATTCTAATAAGTCTCTCATTCTCTCTCTCCCTCCCTCTCTCTCTCGGTCACTTTCTGTCTATCTTTCTCTGACACACACACATCCCCTTGATAACTCTCCTCACACTCTCTCTCTCTCTCTCTCTCTCTCTCTCTCTCTCTCTCTCTCTCTCTCTCTCTCTCTCTCTCTCTCTCTCTCTCTCTCTCTCTCTCTCTCTCTCTTTCTCTCTCTTTCTATCTCCCTCTTCCCCCCCCCCCCCCTCCAGCTTCCCAGCCACCAGCATGACTGCCCCATGGCTCAGGTCTGCTGCCCCTTCTCCCGACTTGGATGCACTTTTAAGGTTACTGCCACCTCTAACTCACCCACACATTACTCACATCTAGTGAGACACACGTCCCTTAAAGGTGTAGTCCGCATCTCTAATCCCGCACACAGAATTGAACAGAACAACAGCTGCCAGCAAAGATAGCATGGTAACTCAAGATTGTAGTTCGTAATACATGTCAGTATTGCCGGTAGTCAGGGGAAATGCACAGCTGATTTCACATTGTTTTCTTCCGTGAAAGGGTCATATGAGAAGTCATGTGATAGGAGAAAGACCAATCGGGGAAGGTGACGGGAAGATTACGCGTGTATTATCGTAAATATTTGCGGATTTCCCTGTCCACATTTAAACTCCACAGCGGGAGTTTTCGATCTGAACTTGGCCAGCATCGTTTTCAAACCGCTCCGTCTCGAGGGCTTGAACACACAGGTGTTAGTATTGATGAGAGAGTTTGGATTGAAACGGAAACGGAATAATGTAGAATGCCCACTTATGGTCACATTCAGTGTTTGACCCTTGCAGACCTCTAGCTGCCCACTCTGTGTACGCACAGAAACAAACATAAACACTGATGTTTGTTGTACGCAGTCCTAGCTTTCCAAATGGGAAACTAAGTGGCTTGGATTGAGCTGTATCCCACTAAAGCCCATCAACAGCCCATTGCTTCAGGACACAGAAGGGAGGAGTATCATTTGATTGGCTGTGGAGTGCCAATAACAACACATTTTGCCAGAATCTTGAATCCAGGAATGTGGATTAGTGACAAGTCTGGCTAAGTTACCAGAACATCCCCATGGTTTCATTCTGTCTGCAAAACAAAACCAAAGAACTCTTATTATCTCCATGAAGAGCTAACACTTATTCTGAGTCAACAGTCCAGGGAAGGGTATATCAAGAATATAGAGTTGTGACAAGACTGGCTAAGTGCTCCCTAGACAGGCAGTTTCATCCAGCACCGTCACATCGCTCCCGTGTGGACAGATGCGGTGCTGCAGCTCTCTCGCTCTGACCACACTTCAGCCACATCCCCTCCACATTTGTCAATTATGTCACATGCCCCTCATTTCTCGTATCTCAGGTCAGACAACACGGCAGGGCATGTCCGATAAGCGCTGGGGTTATTATGGTAAAAGCTCAAGAAAAAAAAACACAAACCAGGGTGGTGGTGCTATGTCGACTAGGAGCCAAGAGAAATTTACAGTATTTCTCACATTGGTTTGCAGGAGTGGAACTGAAACCGTTCAAGACATTAAACAGACGTGCAAGAAGTCTGATGTATCCACAACAAAGACACTAATTAATGTGATGAAATCCAGACAACACTAAACAACCCCATGGCAGGATATTAAGATGATATTGAGTTCACTAATGTGACGTAATGGCCGTGATTTAACATGATCTAAGTATTGTGGGTAGTTAGGGCAGAAGTGAAAAGCTACGCATTGAATGTTTTGGTGGCCTTGCTGTCCTTTAGCCCCATAATGCCTTACGTTTTGATCACATGGTTTGGCGAACTCCATTGGTCTGCTATCCCTGTGCATGGATGGATTAAGCCTAGTTGTAGACGAGACAAGCTTTTTTTTTCAATGGAAGAGGTTCTCTTTACATTTAGGACTGGGCTTAACCTATGTATGGGAAACCGGTCCTAACGGTAATATGATTTCTATGAGAGTACGTATGTTTCTGAGTGTATGTCCTTGCGTGTTTTTAAGGATTTAATTTGGGTTTGTGAATGGCACACTTGGCATCTGTCTCTGGGCCAAAGAAAGGTCAAAGAAACCTTCCTCTGTCTGTTCCTCAGGGTTTGAACCAGGACATGAGAGAACACGAGTCCAGCTTGGCCTCCGAACACCTGCGGATGATGGTCGCCAGGAACACTACACTAGAAGCCAAGGTAAGCCTCCAACCCTCAGAAGTGATCTCATCCCGTGCACAGTGAGCTTTTCAGACCATAGAAATCCTCTAACCCATCCATCTAGTTACTGGGAAATTGATTGAATGGGCACTGAATTTGGTTGCATATTGAATGCCTACTTGTCTGCAACATTACACAGGATGTGTTAGGGGCTAATAGATTGATTGATGTGTCTGTTACGTGGTGGATGTGTCTGTTCCGTGGTGGATGTGTCTTTGTGTTCTTGGCTGGATGTGTCCTTGTGTTCTTGGCTGGATGTGTCTTTGTGTTGTGGGCTGGATGTGTCTTTGTGTTGTGGGCTGGATGTGTCCTTGTGTTGTATATGGATGTCTTTCTGTTCTGGATTTGATGTGTCTTTGTGTTCTGGGGTGTATGTGTCTTGTGTGTGATTTGTACAGTATATGTCTTTCTGAGTTGAGGCAAATGTGTCCTGTGCTGGTTTGGGTGTTGAGATGGCTGTGTCCCTACTCGTTTGTTCAGGTGGAGGATGTGAAAGGGGAGCTCCAGGAGAGGTATAAGGTCCTGCCTGGCCTCAACACCCGCATCACAGAGCTGGAGGCGCAATACGAAGACATGCGGGAGAAGTACCGACAGCTCGAACAGAAGTTAAACGCCATGCAGGTGTGTGTGTGAGGGAAAGAGAGAGAGAAATAATTACAATAAGATTTTTTTTTTTTTTTTTTTGTTTAATATATGATTGATAGTATAAAATGTAAAAAGGTGCACAGGTAACTTAAGCATTGCTGTCTAGCACTCTGGACACACAAGAACAATGAAGAGATCTGGCCCATGAGCCAAGTGAGGGTGGGGCGTTGGAAAGCTGCTACTGCTGCTACTAGTGTAAACATGATGATGATGATGGATTACAGATGGCAGACGAATAATAGAATGTGAACTAGGACAGAAAAGTTTAAATAGATCGCTATTTAAACATAGACGGTTGCTTGTGTTTCTAAGTGGCCCGTACAAGTTTAATCCTATGTGTGGAAAACCCAGAATGCCTTACTTGCCTAACTTGTTCAGGATGGTGGTGTGTGCATACAGTAGGCCTTACCTTCTGTTTGTGTGTTTTTGCGTGTGTGTGTGCATGTGCGCGCGCCTTTGCAGAAGCTGATGAGCAGCCAAACCGAGAAGCTGCTGGAGGTGGAGATTGAAATGCGGACTTTGCGGGCGGTGCGGGACGAGGTGGAGACTCTCCGGACCTCCTTTGAGGCCATCCGTAACCGTGTCAACAGCCTGGAGCTGGCACGTGGGACTGCCGGCTCCGGGACACACACGCTAGGTCAGTCTGCACATGGACACACACACACGGACCCACGTACACTTGCATTAATCAGTGTGTTACACACTAGAACACACTAGTGGCTAACACTATAATCTGCAATCCATAATCAAAACACACACACACGGACCAACATTGCATCAGCATGTACTATTGTATGTTTACTTTCTCTACTCCACCTCTTCACCCAAATCAAACATGTGGAAGGAAATGAATGGGTGTTTTAAAGCTTCCACTGAATCATCCCTTGTTCAAAAACTTTATCTTGTGGATTTTATAGATTGTGTCTGCGTTAACTGTCTCTTGCATATACTGTCTTGCCTGTTCAATTTTCAATTTCCTGTAAAGCACTTTGTGACACTTGTCTGTGAAAGCTGTGACATAAATAAACTTGACTTCCTTTCCATGTTTGTCTCTGTAGGCTCCCTGGAGACACAGGTGTCACGTCATGACGACATGCTATCAGTACACGAGGTGCGACTGGCCGACATGGACCTACGCTTCCAGGTGCTGGAAACGGCCAGCTACAACGGCACGCTCATCTGGAAGATCCGCGACTACAAGCGGCGCAAGCAAGAGGCGGTGGCCTCCAAGACGCTCTCGCTCTACAGCCAGCCCTTCTACACGGGGTACTTTGGGTACAAGATGTGCGCCCGCGTCTACCTGAACGGCGACGGCATGGGCAAGGGCACGCACCTGTCGCTCTTCTTCGTGGTGATGCGCGGCGAGTACGACGCACTGCTGCCGTGGCCCTTCAAGCAGAAGGTGACCCTGATGCTCATGGACCAGGGCCCGGCGCGCAAGCACCTGGGCGACGCCTTCAAGCCCGACCCCAACAGCAGCAGCTTCCGACGGCCCACGGCCGAGATGAACATCGCCTCGGGCTGCCCGCTCTTCGTCTCGCAGCCCGTGCTCGAGGGCGGCACCTACATCAAGGATGACACCATCTTCATCAAGGTCACCGTGGACACCTCCGACCTGCCCGACCCCTGAGCTACGGGGGGGGGTCTGCGTCAAACGTACTCCCCCTCCCCACTTTCCACGGAAAGCTGGGATTAGAGCGGCGGGAAACCCCTCTTTAAAACGAAACACGTGTCCACTAAACAGCAAAGGAGAGAGCGCGAGCCTTATGCTGGGTCGACACAGGGAAATGCAGTGAGGCAAAAGAACAAGCGGTAAAAGGAGAGCATGGACGTGAGCTGAGGCATGTTGATTGATGAAGGTCTTGCGGCAGGTGTGTGAATTGACAGGGGCGAAATGTGGAGACTCCTTAATCTAAAGAATGTTTGCGTCTGAGTGTGATTTGTCTGCGCATATTGCGCACTTCTATATGAGAGTGTGTGTACATGGAGCTGATGGTTTAGTACTCGCCATTAGCTTCCAGGTAAAGAAAACAACCTGCTTTAGTGCTGGAGAACACATTGGAGAGATTGTTCAGAGATGGAGAACCGTATGATTGGCTGGTGGCGCGTTGGCTTGATGTCTCCTAGCTCGATGCCTCTGTCGTGCCAGGCTCTTGGTATCACATGTATTAGTCTTAAATATCAGCTTCAGATGCATACTAATGAGAAACTTCTATATGTGGACGCGGACTTTAGCTGTGTTTAGCTGTGGTGTTGCTATGCGACTGTGGGCGGGCGGGTGGCCGGCCGGTACGGTTGCCGGACGCTGCGGAGTCGTAGCCGGCAGTTTTGTGATGATGGATCGTAGTCGTCGTGTTCCAGTGGTGCAGTGGAGTGCTGATGTTCAGTGGTAGATGTTGTGACCGTGGTGTTTGATCAGCTGTAGATGGGCCGTCGGGCAAGGGGTGGGGGTGGGGTGTACTGCGGAAGGGGTGGCTGCCTGGGGTGGTTTGTCGTGTTCAGTAGGTGTCCTATAGATGTCTGGTTGTGCATGACAAACGGAGAAGACTCACTGATCTGATTCCACCCCTTGCTCAGCAAAGTCAATCCGTTTTTTTTGTTTTTTTTCTTCAAAAGACTTTTGTGCAGAATCATTACAGACTCATTACAACTTAGCAGATTTATGCAGGCCTGTGTAGACTGGCCTCGGCATACTGCTATCCTACTACCCACACTCATTATTATGGTAATGTTGAAATCTCATGGATGCTGTGCATCGGAATCTCCATATTGTTTATACACCGAAATAATTATTTGCCTCTGATTCCAGCCATGCGAATGAACATCAAGTTACAGAAAGTTTTATCTCATGGTGGGAAATATTATTTGCACAATTTATGTTTGAATGTGTAACACATTAAAATGTTTTGAAATACAAACAGCCTCTTTTGTGTGATAACCTCTCCGTTCAGTTACATTTTTACATGTATGCTCCTCTCTGTTCAGTTACATTTTAACATGTATGCTCTCTTACCATTATTTTCTATTTATACTTGAGTCCACAACACTTGTGCATCCATTTATATCTGTTGGCCATCATCCTTTGAACATTACTACCTTAACCACGTCTGCTTAATACAGTGTATAAAATGGAGGGTGTTAGACCTGCCTAGGGTACTTTTGTGGCACTGTGCACCAAATGGCTCACCCCTGTAATTTGTCAATACAAAGGTTTGAATGCCTGGTACAATTATACTGATTGGCATTCCAACCCTTCTAGTAGTAGGCCTATACAGATTAACATTCGCAAGCCAACAGGCCAAGTTAAAGGTTGTGAGCAAGACCGGTATACTGCAGATCTTTCGCTTTGCCCGTTGGCTATTGAGGTAGGGGAAATCCCCGCTGTTCAACTGTATTAAACATCCTCACCAGGTGGCGCAGCTGCACAAGAACCCCTGCGTGTATAATGACGCAACATAAACTGAACGACTTTGAAGCACAGCTGCGCCATCAGTCGGTCGGTCTGCAATGTCAGGTCAGTGTAGGGCTGCTACAGTAGCCTAGGCTAGTTGGCGCGTCGTGTTATTCTGCTGACTAATAAACATAGGCCTATGTGACATTCCTACTTCTTTACAATAATCAAAAAGCAAACTTGCACGTTTTCAACAGATTTTTCCCTATGCTTGTGATCAGCAAACGAGTAGTCTACACTGAACGATAAAATCGAAAAATGTTAAATCGATGCATACCTTACTGCAGAGAAATCTAAAGAGCGAAGCATATAGCCTACTCAACATATTATGCTTTGATGTTTTTTTTTTTTTTGACCTACTCGTGTAGGTAGCCTATTAACTAGCTTTGACTTCTCTACATTCTGTGTTTAAAACATTTTACCAGGTTATTCTCGACTACGCGCACCACTTCATCTGGGGCTGCCCTCTGAAACTGTCCAGTAATTTTCCTCGTAGCATGTTCAGATGTTACGTCATAGGAAGGGTGGTGGTTCAGGCAAGAAATTCAGGTGAGACTCAGTGCGCACACGCATCCCAAGGCGACATAACGGAGTGTCTCTCTGGTACAACACAAGGGTCTGTTGTATGTGCCACGTTACGCATCGGCGCCGGCGGTTAGGCTTGTTGGGCAGCCTACAATAATCTTTAACGTCGCTTTAAAGCTAGGGCTTGGGGAAAAAGGGAAGTTGTGTAGGTCCTCAACCAGGTTTTGAGAGGATCATCATGTTTAGTTGGGCTTCCAAGGAGCAAGGAGGACGAAACAAGGAGGGAGACATGTTTCAAACTGTGACAGAGGGTCTTCAAAGCCTTTACACCAGAAAATTACTACCCCTTGAAGAAACCTACCTTTTCCATGACTTCCACTCGCCTGCACTGGAGGACGCGGATTTTCAGAGTAAACCTATGGTGTTACTCGTGGGACAATACTCAACCGGGAAGACCTCATTCATAAGGTAGTCCTACTCTTTTAATGTAATATATTTACAAAATAGCTTCTGAAATACAAATAGAGACGAGAGTGGAAGAAATGTTGGGATTAGCAGTTTATGCTTACTCACGCAAGAAACACATTTCACTTTTAACAGGGGCGACCTGTTGCTGGCTCCCCTTAACAGCTGTTCTGTAATGTCAGTGGAATAAGTAGCATTGTTTAATTAAAAGGTACTATGACGCTCAGGTGTTTACTCTCTATGCAAGTTTACGGCACCTCACGCTCCAAGTGGCATCAATCGAGTCGCCGCCATCGCGTTAAAAATAGGCATACTTGATTCAGACATTTGATATCGTACCACACTCATGTGACTCATCTCGGCTGTATCTGTGACTGTTCAATTGCTCTTGTCTGGCTATGCACTGATATGCATTAAAGTGACTCGACTTCACCTTAGCTTCTCACGAGGGCACCCCTACTTCAGGTCATGAGATTTTGACACGCAGGAAAGTCAACAGTTCTCAGCACTGCGCGTGTGCCGTAGACGTAGCCTGCTGTTGTCAGATAATAGAGGCTGGGCGTGTACCTTTTCTTGTCTGAGGTTCCTAAAGTGTAGAGTTTCCGTGACCAGCCACACATGTATGCACCGAGGCGAGGCTGAGAGTCAGGTGAACAAAAAGTAAACCTGAGTCCCCATTCAAAGCCTATATATTCTACTTCTGGGTGACAAGTAGTAAATAGTGACTGCTAGTGAGCCTCGTTTGCGCCAGACCAACGAAGTTCACACACACTCTCTTCCCAGGCTTGGCCATTCACCATAGAGTTTTATAAATGGTTTATTCACCATGAGTTTTAAAGTGGTTTAAGGGGAATTGAGTCATGTGGGCTTGCTGTAGCTTTTTATGTTATTCCACCTAAGGCAAATTCTTTGCTGCTGCCTCTGAGTCTCGTTCATATTTCATGAAAGATTGTGCCGTTTTATCAGTTTTGTGTGTGAGAGAGAGTGTGTCTTTTCTTAAAGATTATACATGGGAATGTTTGGTTTGACCTCTTGATCAAGGTCTGTTACCCAAGATATGCTTAATTCACAGCATGGTGTTTGTGCACGTGTGAGTAGGCTATGTTTGTTGTGTGCTTGTGTTGGATCTGCGCAAGAGAGTTTCAGGAAGAGCCAAATGACAAATTACTTTGTTTTTGTCTTGTCCTTGCATCCCGCCCTTTGCTCCAAGTGTGTTTGTGTTGGGGGAGAACAGGGTACTCCTCTAGTGTTTGTGCAGGCTTTGAAGTGAGGAGACAGCCAGTAGTAATTCCAAGAGCACATTGATTCATGTGCTCTGTCCCCATTTATCGCATTATCAGGAAATGGAGCAACACGCCTCCGACCTGCTCTTCCGGAGGGAACTGGAGAGCTCAGTCTCACAGGGCTATTGTGTTTGGTCTGTCATGAGTTTGTCTCTTTTCAGACCATTTGACTTGTGAACATTCTGTTTCCAGATCTGTTGACTGGTCTACCACTATGACAGCAAAAAGGGTTTCCTGGGTTGTGTAACTCTGGCCTCAGATCTGTGGGCTATTGTGTCCCAGTTGAAATGATAGATTTGAGGGGTATGAATCATTCTCTAGTAAACTAGAAGTCAGCCACTGACTGAGCTTCTCAATTCTTAGAGCCCTGAAGCATGGATGAGTGAAGGAGAGGAAGGAAGTATGGTGGGCAGATTGCAATATTGCTTACATATGTTTCTTGGTTCCTTGCTAGTGAGATGAGTTTCTCTTCTCGTGAAATGTCTCTTTTCACAATATCCCATCCATTTCAATGGCTCATTCATTGCTGAAACATATTATTCATGTCATGACTATACTTTCTACAGGTAGTATGTTTATTTTTTCACCCCTGACTCTGAATAGATCTTATTTATGTTGAAATACATGAAAAACATCTTGTAATTAGTGTTAAGTGTTACTGACCTATCTATTGTGCTCCTTGTAGGTATCTGCTGGAGCAGGACTTTCCTGGCATGAGGATTGGACCAGAGCCCACCACCGATGGCTTCATTGCCGTCATGTACGGGGAGAACGAGGGTGTCATCCCGGGTAATGCCCTGGTCGTGGACCCCAAGAAGCCATTCCGCAAACTCAATGCCTTTGGAAACGCCTTCCTCAACAGGTAAAGCATCACATCACTGCTGATCTCTCATGGAGAACTGAACTGTATAAAGGTCAAAGTTTCTTTGACACAGCACACACACTCACAAAAAAAAACTCCTACTAGTGGCTTTCTACTGTGCCCACACAGGTATTAGCACAGATAGGCACACCTAGAGAAGATCATAAGGGTGATGAGTGCTACTGCTCCCTTAGCTGATGTCAGGTCCCCAGCTGCTACCAGCAAGGAAAAATGCTCAGGAATTTTATGCTTGGAATAGAGCAGCAGAGTAGTCACCGCCAGTGTGCCTTTGCCCTGGAGGAGGGATTTGAATGATTACAGTAAACACACATAAACAGGGGCGTGCTCAGGGGCACAATCGCCAGTAGATATTTTTGTCATGTATTGTAGACCTGCGTGTCTCAATCCCCATCTTCACAGGCTTGGAATGCGGACAAGTGCTCATCCACTAGAAGAATGTTTTTTGGGCTGAAGATGTTGATCCCACAAACTCTCTCTCTCTCTCTCTCTCTCTCTCTCTCTCTCTCTCTCTCTCTCTCTCTCTGTCCAGACTGTGTAACAGGGGATTTAGCATCCCGTGTTGTGGCAGTCAGTACTTTCACACAAAAGTGGTTTAATAATAGGCGCAGTTTCCCCTGTTGACTCTTGTTTGCGAAGGTATTTGTGAGGAGCGCATAGGTGCATGCTGTTTTTAGATGCCAAGCTCCCATCACTTCCTCTCTTAGGCCCCCTCGCTCCGTTCAGCCCTGTCAGATGGTTTCCATAAACAAGGTCCCCACTACGCTCGGTTCACAGAGTAGGGAGGAGGTTGCACTCCTACAATCATGGCGACAGGGGGTGGCTGGGATGTGAAGAGGGAAAAAAAATGTGTAAATATAGCAGCGGGATGGGCAGCCAGGGGTTTCTAGACAGTGTGTGTGTGTGTGTGTGTGTGTGGACATATCTGTGCAGGGGAAACGAATAAGTGTTTCTCTGACAGCTATCCAAGTTGAGGTCAAAGGCGTTCCTGGCGTAGGACCTTTGCTCTTGTCAAGAGGAACCTCTTAACAATACTCTTTGTTTCCCGTACTCGGTTCCGTGCGTCACACTACACATTTGCAGTGTGAGGTGTTTTTTAATTTTTTTTTTATTATTCTCCTTTTCCTCCGCCTAGTCTACCAAGGCTATCCTGAATGAAAGCTGAATAACTCGTACTCTTTATTGGACCTTTTGAAAGTGCCTTTTCAGACTGTTCTCATCCCTTTCTCTTGTAATAGCCAAGTATTGTGTAAGAACACTTGTATTCTCTGATGTTCCTAGGAAGCTGATGAAGAGTCTCAACACAGCATTGGTGCTGCTGGACATGCTATGAGAGATTAGCTATGGTGTACAAGGAACCGGCAGGAACGGAATGCCATTGATGTGTACTTTAGCTAGTGGTTTGGTTCTAGATCAAGTTATGACTGTAGTTTTGGCACATACGTTAGTCCTGATTACTCTCAAGAGATGTGGATGAGGTGAGCTGGGACAGTTAAATTAAAAAAAAAATGGCTGTCGGTGTGCATTAACTTCTATTGCGGCTTCTGTAGGAGAGACAACACCATCCCTTTGGTCAGTTGTGATTAAGAATAGTTGGAGAGGGATTTCTGACAACTTGAAGGTTATGATCTGACCTCAACACTATCATTGCTCTTGCATATTGTCCATGTGCATTTAGAAATTCCTGAGGTGGAGAGTCAGCTAGCCAGCATACTCTTCATAGTATTTATGTCAAGGTTCCTCTAGCTTAAGTCAAGTCATATCTTAAAGTATGTAAATTAGAGCATCATAGGGAGTTGTCTTACATTGAGTCTGATTGGTTGAATTTAAATATCTTGTGGATGTAGCACAGATAGCTTAAGGGAAGGGTTGAAGAATCACTGAATAGAAATCTGATAAGGCATCAAATATGTTCTGTCTCTCATTGGTTGGCTTTAGGTTAATCTGTTCCCAGATGCCCAATCAGGTGCTCCAGAGCATCAGCATCATCGACACACCAGGCATCCTGTCAGGAGAGAAACAGCGCATCAGCAGAGGTGAGCCACAGCTCTGCTACAACACTATGCAGCAGAGGAAGCAACTGCACGGCACAGCACAGCACCCCTACCCCTACCCCTACCCCTGTTTTTGCTTTCTTGACAGCATTTCTGTTATGAATGTGCTGGTTTGTAATCGAGTTCTTGAAGAAAACCAAAAGTGCCACATTCAGACAGGTGCTGAACTGTTTTTTTTTGGTAGATTGGACATTCTAGTCTGGAGCCTCAATGTGTGTGATTGTACTCTAGGCATGTACATCACACATTTCACTTGCGAATTAGCCTTACTTTCCAGCGGTTGACATGAAACCAGTTGTGCCTTGCACTTCTTCAATATATCTGTAGAAGAAATGTGATGGTACACTGATACAGTTCAAACAGTGATTTGTCTTGGTGTGATCTCACCTCATTTTAGTCAGTGCAGTTGCTGTCTAATGTGCGTAAGGGTGAGACGCAGACAGTGCATTCTCTGTAGTTTGCTTAGGGTAAGACTTGAAAATCATAGTGATGCCTGAGCCACACACACACACACACACACACACACACACACACACACTTCGTCCTCTCTCCGCATACCGTTATCAGATTCAGTACTGTCACACTTTCCCCTTTTCCCTGGTGGAAACATGAGCTTCAGGCCCACCCCCGCACCCCGAACTCCAGCTGTGGATTACCCTCCTGCACCTCTCAGCTCCACACTTCTCCTCTCTTTCTTTCTTTCTCTCTCTCTCTCTCTTTCTCTTCCTCTTTTTGGTAGTGTGTGCAGAGAGGCACCTGGTGGTGTGTGTGTGGTAGGGTATGAGTATGGGCTGGACAGGTGCCAGTGCTCACAGGGAGGTGTGTGTGTGTGGGTGGGTTTGTGTGTGTGTGTCTGCGTGTGTGTGTCTGTCTTTGGAGGGGGTAATTGAAGGTTGTTGTTTAAGTTGGCAGTCAAAGAAGGGAAAGACCAGATAAACCAGCAGTCTGTGACGCTGGAGTTTTTCCTGTTGCAAGTTTTATGCTTGTTTGTATTTGATCTCTTTGTGTGGGTTGATTAGAGAGAGTGTGTGTGTGTGTGCTTGTGTATTTGCATGTGTGCCATGCATATGTGTCTTTGTGTGTGTCTGAGCTTATATATGTGGTGTGTGTGCGCGCACTTGTGCGGGCATGTGTGTGTGTATACATGCCTAAATGCAGGGGTGGAGTCGCTGGGCGTATGATGCAATCAGTGGAGAAGTGAAAGTTCTTGGCTCATGCCTTCAGTGAGCATCTGGACAAGCATGGCAATGGTGTGACCTGCCTGCCATTGTGTGAATGAATAGTTTGGTGGGGACGCGGCAGTCTGCTATGCAGTACGGGGTGTAGTCCTACAGTATGTCCGCTCTTTCACAGGTGTGCATGCATGTGGCCGCCTACAGAGCCTTTGCAGTCTTCTGAAGTTTGTTGTAGTCTGACAAGTAATATGTAGTGGTGATATGGAGTGGATAGATACTCCATTTCAAGCCATTGAGGCTTATTAGGCTACTTCTACAACAAACTGTGTGTGTTTGTGTCCGTAACATTTTGTGTCGTAAGGCAGTCATTACATTAAAGATGTACCACTTCCTTTCGACTACTGTGTTGCTGTGTCCATCACGGAGGTGGTCTTATTAACTGTAGTGCTAACTGTGTTGTTGTCTATCATTGAAGTAGTCTGTCCACTTGTCTAGTGCTGACCATGTTGCTTTAACCTTCAGCAAGGCAGACAAGTCTGCTGGCGATGCCGTGTTCCTCCAGGACTCTCTGTGTGTCGCTGCATGTCCGTAAGGTAGCTCCCTGCTTGGCTGTGATGACCAAATGTCCTGTGGGTCTGCTGCTGGTGCTGGTGCAGTGGAGTTAGAGGCTGGGGGTTGGGGTGGAGGGGTTTACGGACATGGGGCTCTGGGCGTTAGCACATCTGTTCCTGGTTTTCCTCGTTCAGCTGAGGCTGCATTCCTCCAGCCCGCGCCACTTCACATTCTTCTCATGGCCCATCATCGGGCGGTGGACTCGATCGGGAGTCTGCGGCAGGCGTGTATCTCAAACTCCGTGCGTATCTGCAAGCAGCTCGGTTTTTTGGCTGTGTGTGTGTCATCACTGGACAAATAGCCCTTGACATAGTCACACACTTACGCCAGCAAGTACTGTCACAGATTGCATAGCGCAGCCTATTACAGTAACAGTCTGATGTCATCTTTATGATGTGTTGACAGCCATAGATTTGGCTTACTTTTGTATATGGCACTCAGGATAGACAGCAAAGCCAGTGACACAGTTGTACATCATAGCAGACAGAAGTTGGGTGGCTCATCCCCTCTAGCATGTGGTACCAGTGGCGAAACTGTCTGCAACAGTGGAAGACGCTATGAGCAGAAGTTGATTAAGGACTAAAGCAAGAGATTGTCACAGATAAAAACATAAGATTTTATCTTAAGATACAAATCGGTCTCTAGTCTGTTTGACAGTGACACAAACATTGCACCTTTTATCATAATCGAAATGACACATACTCAGGAACATGCAAAGTTATGTCATACGAATTAAAACAGGTTTGCAACAAGTCATAACCGATTTTATCTTAACAGCAACATTGACCCTATGTCAATTAATGGGTTTAGGCTTTGGGCTTGGAAATGTATGATTGAATGTTTGAGTGCTTTTGTGAACTGAGTGAACTGAGTAACTGATGTTAGAGTGATTTCCATTGGCCCCGACGGTTCCCACACTAAAAGTAACTGCTCAGGGTCCCGCCCAAATAAGGACTTGGCATGGGGGGGCCTGCATCACTGACCTCCTATGTAATCGCTGCTATTGTTGTTCCAGCAGCCAAGTTTCCTTGTCTATACAGGGTCATTTGGAAAACGTGTTAATTGCGCCAAGGGCTGCTCACAGTCGTCGCAAAACTGTGGTCGACCTTCCTTCCGAAAGTCAAGAATGAGAGAGGTCACAGTAGTGCTTTTTGTTCAAGCACGCTGCCCCTCCCCCCTAGCATGTATGTGTGTGTGTGTGCACTTAGTGTATCTTCATGTGCACTTGTCATTCATGTGCATGTCGTGTCATGCGTATGCCAGTGTGCATCTTGTGTGCATCGTAGGTTCTGTGACGGTTTTGCTGTGTTTCGGGGCAGCATTTGTATTGTAAGCAGTTATTCCTGTTACTAAGGGGCAGATTTATTCTCTGTGAGCTCCACCCGACACAAATCAGTCCGTGGGTCTGAGCACAGTTCATCCCTGTGTCATCGGTCATCCGTCTTAACCGTCTGCTCTTCTTCTTAGCCTTTTCCTGCCTCTCCCTCTGCTACACTCTACACTATATATCTCGGTGTCCAGCTCCTTCACCCCAACACACACACAACACACACACAACACACCACCGCCAGCGCACCCCCCCCCCCCCCCCCAAAAATGTATTTCCTCATCCTTCCTTCTTTCACTTCCCTTTCCACATCTGTTTTGTTCTAAGCGTGTTCATTATCGGCTATTTCCCTGTCACCCAATCCCTCTGCCTGTCATTAATTATGAAAGAGTCTAGCACACCTTGCATGTTATTTAAACCTGAGTGCCTGCTGGGCTTGGTCAGTGACATTGCATGTGGCCTAAATGTGCTTTGCTCACTGAAAGCAATCTGTCTGGCCTGGCTGGTCAGGCTAACTGCAATCTCTTGATTCTTGGTGAGATGATGAAGACCAGTGTTTGGATTGCATACATGCATGGGTGTTGATGTGGTATCCATTGACAAACACTTTACAATTTAGAATGGGAGTTTAGGAAGAGAGTATGGGCTTTCAGGGAATAGTGGCACCAGTGGAATGACTCACAGATGTGAAGGCACCCTCCCCTATATCTGGGTTTGTCTTAGAGAGTGTTAGAATACCCTTCTAATCAAGCTGAGAATCTGGCTGTTATCTTGCTGTGAAAGCTGTGTGTGTGTGTGTGTGTGTGTGTGTGTGTGTGTGTGTGTGTGTGTCACAATACACAGAGATGTTTAACAGTGTGTGAACCTCACCCTATTTCATCAGTTTAAATATTTGCCAGTGACGCCACATGCAGGACTTTCAGTGATGACCTGTGGTGTTTCTGCGGTGTTGTCTGCATGGTCAGTGGAAGGTCTGACTCCATGCTGCGCTTCAACACCTGACAGGGGGCCTCACGCTGGATGTTTTGACACTGCTGCAACTGTTTGTCAGGATGTGTCCCCTCCTAGAATGCAAACACTGCCAGTCCGTCTCTGCACGTGTGCAACACAGGCATCTCACACCACAGTCAGTGTCCGCATCACTCACTTGGGCAATTCCACCCCCCCCACACACACACACACACACACACACACACACACACACACACACACACACACACACACTCATACTTCATCTTCATCTCTGACTTCACCGCACCTCTCTGACTTCCTCTTTCTCTCCCTGTTAGGCTACGACTTCTCCGAGGTGCTGCGCTGGTTCGGAGAGCGCGTAGACCGCATCATCCTGCTCTTTGACGCGCACAAGCTGGACATCTCCGACGAGTTCTCCGAGGCCATCAAGGCGCTGCGCGGCCAGGACGACAAGATCCGCGTGGTGCTCAACAAGGCCGACCAGGTGGACACGCAGCAGCTGATGCGCGTCTACGGCGCCCTCATGTGGTCGCTGGGCAAGGTGATCAACACGCCCGAGGTGGTGCGCGTCTACCTGGGCTCCTTCTGGGCCAAGCCGCTCCAGAACACTGACAACCGGCGCCTGTTCGAGGCCGAGACACAGGACCTGTTCCGCGACATCCAGAGCCTGCCGCGGAACGCCGCCCTGCGGAAGCTCAACGACCTCATCAAGAGAGCCCGTCTGGCCAAGGTGCGCCCCAACCATGCCTTCATATCTTTCCCTGGCTGAGTGAAACTGTGTTATTATTATTACAATCAAGCACACTTACTCTGTCATGTAAGCGTAGGTGTCCGGAGCTGTCGGGTCACATCTGGTTGCGCCATACGTTAGTTTTGTCTTTGCTTTATCCCATGTCCCCACTTTATCAGTACACTACATTTAAACCCATACAATCACACCTCCTTGTCTCCCACCCCCCTACAGAGACAGAAATGAAAGCAGAGGGATCAAGTTTTCTGTACGCTACTTTGCCTTTTAACTCTCTTATTGTTATTACCAGAGACAACTGGCTGATTTTATGAAATAAATAAATAATGGAATAGATGAAGTTTAGCACTGAATATGAGTAAAGCATTGAGATTGGCTACAGTAGATGTTAAAGGGTGAATGACCCCTCCTGTCAGCATGGTGCTGCGAGTCCCAAAAATGATGATTCTGCCCAGACCTCATAAGGTGGAGTGTTGATGAAACGTGACTCCCATGTGAAACCAATTATCACTACAGCTCGAGTTCCTCATCTCCACTCTGAGAACATAATGTTGACCCCTGTACTGTGGAGGTATATCATCCCAGCGTGTGTGTGTGTCTGTGTGTGTGCCTTCAGGGAGACCGGGTGTAGGGGAGTGAAACTGGTACCAGAGACTGGCTCCTGAACTCCGACCCATCACTTACAGACCCACACACACACTCGATCACACTCATTTCAAGTGTGTATGCTCCCCGAAAACCTCTTGTACATTCTGACATAACCCACCATCACTCATGCCCTCACGCACACCATTCATCTAAGGCACACTCTCCCCATTGGTAAACACAACTCTTACGCTTGCTCACTGCGCTCTCATAAGACAGGCCCTTTTTAAAAAAACAGCCTCTTATCTCTTCCGCAATATTTTCCAGCTCGGCGGCGCAAACAGGAATCCGCTGGGGCTCCAAATTCCTTCCTGCGGCATGAAGGTCCACGTGAGGTAGAAGTGGAGGCTTTAGTGACCTTCTCAGCCTCTCTCTCGACCCCACCTCCCTGGCACACTCACACTTACAAAGATACAAAGGCATGCACACACACACACACGCACACGCATACCTACTTTCCCCTGCTCTCAGCTGGCTCGCCCTGGCACAGGGTGTGTGTGAACGTGTGTACTCTGTGACGTGTCTCTTACCACCTGACCCCCCCCATCTGTTTAGCCCTCAGCCTTCCCCCTCCCCACCTTGGTGCCCCAGGGCCTTATTTTTTATTTATTTTTTTCAAAGAAGAATAAACATTCCTGACAGGGGGAAGACACACTCTTATTTTGGCTCCTGCCGAGAGAGCGCTTCCTCCATTATTGAGGAAAAGTTTTGAGTAAACATTGGACCGGGACGTTTCCCCTCTGGCTACACTGCTGCTTCGGGGGGGGGGGGGGGGGGGGGGCAGAGAGTGACCAGAGGTGCGTGAACGACTCCATCAAATCCGAGGCCACTCCGATAACTCCATATCGCCACAAAGCACAGAACAGAAGGTCGGGACCTGAGAGCAATAATAAATTGCTGTCTGAAAGGCTTCTATTAATAACAGCCACTCTGCACCTAGTGCTTGTGCTGAGCTCTTGTCGACGCAACTGCTTATCACAGATGACGTAAAAGAGCAGTGCTCATAGAACCTCTTCTCAGGCCTCTCTAGTCAAAGCCTCTGATTGGTCATGTGTTATGTTGTGTTCATTCATGTATATTAGCGGCAAGCTTATTTTTGTTCATTTTGTAGGCATATGCAGTGGTCAGTACATTTCAGTTTTCTCCATGTGTTGACACCCTTTCCTTATTTCTCTCCCTTTCTTTCCACTTGACCATGTGGCCGTTCTCAGGTGCACGCCTACATCATCAGTTACCTGAAGAAGGAGATGCCGTCGCTCTTTGGGAAGGAGAAGAAGAAGGAGGAGCTGATCGCTCGTCTGCCCGAGATCTACCTCCTGCTCCAGAGGGAGTACCACATCTCGCCCGGAGACTTCCCCAACGTCACCAAGATGCAGGTGAGCACACACGTCCGACCCTGGCCAGTCCTGGGCTGGCTACCGAAATGTCCCTGATGCCTATTGTAGATTGTGGTTGTCAAGAGCCTCCCCATAGCGCTAC
Organism: Alosa sapidissima; assembly: GCF_018492685.1. Taxonomy (NCBI): domain Eukaryota; kingdom Metazoa; phylum Chordata; class Actinopteri; order Clupeiformes; family Clupeidae; genus Alosa; species Alosa sapidissima. The sequence goes on from NC_055975.1 coordinate 15,569,539, forward strand.
AGGTGTATCTATAGGTTTGAGTTTGAGTTCAGTGGGAGTATACCTACTATATATTATTGTCCTGCTGGGTCAGAATGAATGACACTAAGCACATCTCATTTCTTAATATGTCCTTGAGTCCAGCAGCGTTGTTGCATTCCTTCCTCGTTTCCTTCATTCCTGTGTTGTGTATCAGAGAGAGGGGCTAGGGTATAAGAAAGGCAGGAAGGAAGGGAGGATTGATGTATTGAGTATTACCCATGGGACCTTGCAGGACCCCTGCTGTAACCAACAACACATCATCAGTAGGGTAAAACTAACCTGTCTCACGACGGTCTAAACCCAGCTCACGTTTCCTATTAGTGGGTGAACAATCCAACGCTTGGTGAATTCTGCTTCACAATGTGGCTGGCCACCACAGCCTTTATTATCTCCCATTCCTCACCATCTCTCATTCCAACACTGCCGCCACACAAGTGACCTTTTCACCCCTATAGCTTAGCTGAAATCTGTAAGATCTTTACAAGTGTTCGGATCCTCCTGTTAAGGAAAGAAATCACTCCTCCGTCCTGTCCCAGAACCGTAAAGGATTTAGTAGTCCACCAGCGAATGCAATTTATGGGTGAGAGGGGGTTATTTCTCTCCACATTTTCAGGAGGACTTTCAACATGAATTTATGCTCATGACCACACGTGTGTAATGTGAGGGAGTGCAGGCATTAGCCAAAGCCCTGGAGAGCACATCAGAGTGGACCAGGGCCCAGTGTAATCCAGTGGGGATGTGTGTGAGTGTGAGCTGGCCAGTGTCGGGCTGGGGAGTTGAGGAAAGTGAAGCTCCATTAAGGTTGATGTTTTTCCCACCCGCCCTTTGGCCGTGGCATGAAAGACGGAGCTTTTGGAGCTTCAGTTCCTGGGGAGCCAGAGGAGCTGCCAGTCGAGCTGAGCTGGGCTCAGTGGAGATGACTGTCCAGGAGGACCCAGTGACCGCATCCTCTCCGGGCCACTCCCGAGAGGCCTTGCCATGGGCGTCTGCCTCCAACAGGCTGGGTCCTCTGATGGAGGAGCTCCGAGGAGCTGGGGAGAGTTTGGGTTTTGGGGCAGAAATGTGTGTGTGTGTGTGTGTATTGGAGTCTGGAGGAACGCCCTCTCTCTGATGAGGAACAGAGAGCTGTGCAGCTGAGAGCTCCCTAACCAGGAATTGTGTTTCCTGCACAGATGACATATTGTGTGTGTGTGTGTGTGTGTGTGTGTGCATGTGTGGGTGAGTATGTGGATGTGTGTGTGTGTTTTATGGGGTTTTTGTCGTTCTCTTTTATCTGTGTGTGTTTGTGAGCCAGCAAAGCAATTGAGTGTCCATGTAACACAACAGCTGGACCACCCGTCCCAGTCCCACTCACACACACACACACACTCTCCTGGTGTTCTGCTCAGGGTCACTCAGCTGTTCTCCAAAGGGGAGGGTGGAGGCGTGTGTGCTCAGGGCCAGGGGCTATGGGAAACGGACCTGGCTCACACTCCCTTGGAGAGTTTTGTAAGCTCTGACTGCATGTGGAATGGTTCTGAAAAGATATGCATGAGCATGATTGATAAATGATTCAGAATCATTTGTCATGATGGCAATCTTAGGATAAAAGGATTAGTTGTGCAATGAAAGTTGTTTTGTTCATGTCTGGTTTCTCTGACGTGTGTGTGTGTGTGTGTGTGTGTGTGTGTGTGTGATCCCTCTACAGGAGCAGCTCCAGCACTACGACTTCAGCAAGTTCCCGTCGCTGAAGATCAAGCTGGTCGAGTCTGTGGACAAGATGCTGAGCAACAAGATCTCGGGCCTGATGACGCTCATCCGTGAGGAGGAGAGCAAGCATCCGGCCAAGATAGTGTCAGGCGGCGCCTTCCAGGGCTCCGAGGACAGTCCGTTCGGCCGCGGCTATGGTGAGGGCATCAGTGCTGGTGCCGACGCCGATGAATGGATCGTCCACCGCGACAAGCCGCGCTACGACGAGATCTTCTACACGCTCATGCCCATCAATGGCAAGGTGACGGGCGTTAACGCCAAGAAGGAGATGATGAACTCGCGCCTGCCCAACACGGTGCTCGGAAAGATCTGGAAGCTGGCTGACTGCGACCACGACGGCATGCTGGATGACGAGGAGTTTGCTCTGGCACAGCATCTCATCAAGGTCAAGCTGGAGGGCTACGAGCTGCCCAATGAGCTGCCCGAGCACCTGGTGCCGCCCTCGCACCGCAAGGACCCCACCGCCGACACCCTGTATAACCACCAGGAGGACTGATGCATGCTGGGTCGGCAGAACCGAGAGACTCTTCTTGGCCCATAGCCTTCACAGCCTCTGCACTGTGGAACTGTTCACTTATCATTGTTTATTTTATATAGGTCAAATGCAGTTGATTTTATGTAGTATCTATTTTTCTTTTGCTCCTTTTTGTATACTGTTACTGTAGAAAGTGATATTTTTACATCTGTCACAATTGCTCGCTGGATGTGGTGCGTTACTGAAGGTGATTAGGCAGATCGGCTCAACAGATGCCCCCGGGCAGTGTGCTGGCCCTGGTCTGGTGATGGTGATATTTGCCTTTCCTCTCTGAACTCTGAGCTCGTTCGAAGAGCCAACCAAATGCTTCAGAAGCTTCCCAGGCCAGACTGGGTGCAGTCTTAGAGCGTTATTTGAGTGGAGAACACAACCTCATGACTCCTAGAGTTTGTTCTTGCATTGTGTCAGGCAGGGCAGAGCTGTGTGAGCCCTGTGTCATAAGACATGCTGCAGCTCCAGAGGCTTGCTACTTTGGCCTGCATTCATTTCAGTTTTAAATGACGATACATGTCATACATTAAGTAATAGATAATATATTAGTAATTAATACTAAATATATATCAGTTAAAAAATACTTTGTTTATATTTTGCTGTTTAGCATTCCATTGTTAAATGTCCCTCTGAAATGGTCAATTTCATGTAACAAAATAGATGACAGACACAACACTTTAGTGCACTCATTGTAGTTTACACATTTGCCTTAGTCCGTTGCTCTAATTTCATTCCAAAGCAAATTCTGCAGTAAAAACCAAAGACAGAGAAAAAATTACAAAAATTGTTGTTACAAAAGTCAGAAATGTTGTTACAAAAATTGTTGTTACTAAAGACAGGGATTTGTTGTTACAAACACAAGGCTGAATAAGAACATTTTATTTCATTCTAACAAAAGATATTTCAAAGGTCAATTGCAGTCATTTCTTCATTTTGTACTTAATTGACGCCTAAATACATTATGTATATAAATTATATGATTAGTAAATATATACATTTGGTAATGTATGAATTTTAAGATTAAATTTGTCATTCTCTCCTTTGGTCATTCATGGGGGAGTGCTGGTCAACCAGACGCCCCACTGGGTGTCTCATTTCCTGTACAGAAAATTGCTGACAGTTTAAGATTTATAAGGAAACTGAAGTTCCACTTCCATGTTCTAGGAAAGAAAACACAGACCTGCTCTAATACAGACATGAGCCTTTTTGTTTACTTTGTGAGATTTTTTTTTCTCTTTCAGTTCTTTTAATACAACTCTCATTTCTTGAACAAGTTAGACGTCATACTACAGGCGATGGGCTCAATTTAGTTAAACTCCTCTTAAAAATAACTCACAAAAAGAATGCTTTGAACCCTTCGCTGTGTGACGTGACGACCTGAGACAAGCTCAGAGCTGACTTAGAGATGTGACGTATATAAAGGGAAAAGGTTTATCTCCCCTCTAGCACTGTGACTGAGACCCCAAGCACTTTCAGTAACACCTTCACACATGTGCATCTACTCTGCTGTTGCCAAAGTTATAAGTGTGTTATAAGCCCTGGGTGTTATATGTAATATTCACACTCTCTCACTTTCTCTCTCTCTGTCTCTCACACACACACACACACACACCAACCACACTTTCCTGAGGCATGTGTTTATGAAGGGAAGTGCACTGTCCCCTGAACACACATCCATATATCTGCCTTAAAACCCTTCTCTAAAAACTGCTGACATTGATTAGATTTAGGCCGGTGGTGGTCTTAGCTACATTCAATTGTGTGACCTGACCCTTAAACCTTAAATCTGTTCTTATGTGTGCCTTGAAATCACACAGCGTGCTTATTTGGCAGCTTTCACATGTAAAGGATTTTGTGTCTTATGTGTTTGGTGGGCCTGTTTTTAAAGCAGTCATCTCAATGAAGGGCGCTGCATGTAGGCTACTATTGTTTCTTATAACTAGTTAGTACCATTCAAATGCTATGAGTTGGTGCAGTTTATCCATTCCTGTAATCTTGTTCACTATTTTTTTTTTTTTTTGAGAATCTGTCATGGAGTTGTTCTGCCGATAACAGCCTTAAGAAAGGGAGACGGCTTCTGTCCTCTGTCAACCTTTCTGGAACATGGACTGTTGTGATTATGAATGTATGAATATTTTTCCTTCTAACAAATTGTATTTGATGTCAGTGCCCGTTAAACAGGGTTACAGAATGTGGATAGTAAATATGTGAAATAATAAATATGCGTTTGTCTCTTTTTATTTTAATTACTTTCGTGGTTCATGGCATCAGTTCATAGTTATCTTGCTGGATTGGAGAATTTTGTACTAGACAGCTGATATCTTCTGTTGTTCTTTGCTGTATAGATTAGACAATTCCTGTCATGCTGTCATTTTATCTTATAATTACCTAGCATTCAATTTACATCAGATAATTTGTTCTCAAATTATGGTTGATAACATTTAACAACCAGCAAAAGAGTAACTAACAGACATGATGTCACCATCTGATATGTCAGATAAAATGGAATTGAAGTTTGTTTGGCCATATGACCCTTGAACAACATATTTTATGTGTGTGTGTGTATGTGCATGTGTGTGTGTCTGCATGTTTTATACCGGCAAAGAATGTTCATTTTCCCTTTATGAGCCTGTGCCTTGAGGCCTTCAGGCTGTTGTGCTCTCCTAATAGCGAGCAAGCCCATCTTGCCCCCCTGGCGAGGGTGACCATTGTCCCCTGTGCAGTGCCAGTGTCAGGTGAGTAAGAGGGCTGTTCATGCAGTAAAACTGCGCTACAAAGGTCACCTCGCGCTGCCTCTACTCAGTCTGTGAGTAGACGGCACACTCTGAAGCAGCAAGACATGTTGAGATTTCCTCATCTGTTGTAGCTGAAAAGCTGACTTTAGGCCTGAAGGTAAGAGACGGATGGAGCCTTAGTGCTCGTCTTTCACTTTTTGGACTTTGTAGGCCCTCCTTTCACTTTTTACACTTTGTAGGCTCTCCTTAAATAGACAGCTTAGTTGAATGGTAGTGTAGCGTACCTTCACGTGTGTAAAGGAGACTCATTTGAAAACAGGACTGGTTAGTTATTGAAGAATTCTGTTTTGCATGCCATTGGGATACAAATCTCAGGGTGATCATATCTGGTGAAATACTGCTACGCTAACAACAGATAAAGCTCATCTAAAGACAGGAAAGACACTCAACTTAAACATGATCTGATCCATTCCAACATCCTGTAATGTTAATTCTGTAATTTCCTCTATACCTTGTACACTTATCTCTTATGTAATATTGTTAATAGGTGGCTTTTTGGCTAAAACATGGCTGAGACTTAGGTCATACTAAGAAATTCACAATGCCAAGAATTTTTACAGCCCAATAGGGTGTGAGTGATTTACTTTAGAGTCAGCAGAACAGATATGTTAATTGCCCTTACATATCTTAGTAGTCAGAATGACACGTACTTACAGTCAGTACATTTTATCATAACAGAGAATGAAATACAAAAGATTCCAAAATCACTGGGCTTTGTCATCGACTTACTCTGGGGTCTGTGTGTGTGTGTGTGTGTGAGAACAGTGATGGATATCAAGCGGGATGGTCAGGAGTATGAGCAGGGTCGTATCCCGCAGCTGCAGGAGCAGCGGATGGGTATGCAGAAGAAGACCTACACCAAATGGATGAACAGCGTCTTCGCTAAGAATGGGGTAGGCACCCACAGTCACTATCAGTGAAGTGCCCAGGAAATGACAGCCCAGTGCAGCCCTCTTAGTTGACACCACTGTCTCTATGACTATGACTAATTAGAAGTACAAAAAGAAACCGAACATGTGTTGACGCATTTGCTGAAAGGAATACTATGACAGTACAAGTTCTCATAAGTGTTCTCAGCGGGTTTACCCATTTTGCAAAGCTTGCAGTTTACTCAAAGCTTTAAGGAATAGGCCTGTAACTGATTGACACTGAAATGAAGAAGCTGTGACCTTAATATGCACTGAAGGTAAAGGACATGTGAATAGGTCAAGGTCATAGGTGAATAGGCTTAAAACACCTCTAGGAGTGTGCCAGGTTCCCCTCAGGCTGCCTGTAATTGCTACATTCATATAATAATGGCTATGAAGTTTGCAGACAAACATGACCTCTGGAGATAGTGCGTGAAGGGAGGTGTATGTCTCTAGTAGGTTGTGCTAATGAAGGTGACTGGGTATAAAGTTTTGACATTGGACTTTTGCTCGCACCTTCCATTTCTTCATATTAACCAGAGTCTTATGATTCACAAAATACTTTTTAGTAGGCCTACACATTTCCTCATTAGAACCTGGAAGCACTGACTGGCTCCGTGTGTGGTATGGTCACCCCCTCAGTCTGTGTATACACTAATACCACCAGAATATACTCATTACTTTGGACTCGTTGTATGTATTTTATTTATTTGTGGTGGAAGTAAATTGATTCCCATACTGCTTTGAAAAAAGTAAGCAATGAACATTGGCTGCTATGGACTATTGGATAATTGCTGTGTTTAATCTTAATGTTGCAGTTTTATATGTGAGCCATAATGCCAGTCCCAAATCTTTTCCTTGCTTTTATTACCAATATGTATGACTGTTACTCACTCCCTGATGTTTGTCCTTTGGGTTGGGCTTTTTAACTGACAAGATGAACCTATCCAGAAACTCAGCACTCAACTCTGTGTTCATGGAGTTGTCCCCGGGCAACAGTTGTCACGTTGTTGCGCTTTAACCCTTGAACTCCCTTTAACCTTGCTTCAATCCCAGTACAGTAGAGAAGCTTTGTCTTTAAGTTGCTCTCGTTGTCGACAGAGTTCAGAGAGGGTACGAGGGAACGGGACCTCACCGGGGTGACCCTGATCTTACACATGCCGAACCTCTGTCACATCCTCCAGGAGGAAGAACAACACACTGAGAGAGAGAGAGAGAGAGAGAGAGAGAGAGAGAGAGAGAGAGAGAGAGGCGTGGGGCGAGGGGACATACCTTGAGGGTTATACGCTGTAGACGTAAATATTTCAGCAGCAGGAGGGTGGGAAGGAAGTGGGACTGGATGCTGGATGTTGGGTGTCACCGCTAGGTATAGTCTGGGAGTGTTTCCTGTGGCACACACACCTCATATGGCTCCGGTGCGCAAACATGTACAAAACACACTCGAGCACTCGAGAGCACACACAGACATGTCAAAGATGACGCACATACACACACACACAAATACACACACACAGCAATAGATCACAAACTGACATCATATCATAGTGCATAGATACTGTAGCACACATACTGTGCTTATGTACACTGACGTACTGTATGTGTGCAAAAAACATATGGAAACAATGAATAGGGAATAATAGGGACACATTTACTCTCTACTCACATGTCAATCAGAAGTGTCTTCTCAGCATATGGATCATTAGTTACGAGCGTACACACAACTGCCTGTCACCAATATGTATACTACGAGTACTATCAAATACACATACAATACAGACACACACACATCCACACACACACACATTAGAGTGGATTTACACTCGCTCAGGGGCAGGCTACGGCTGTGGCATGTGCCTCCTCAGATCCTCTCGGCCGCCTGTCAGGAAGAGAGCTATATTAATAGCTGTCTGCACTGGTTCTGAAGGTATGACAACTCTTTAACTGTTTCCCCTTCCCTTTCCTCTTCCACCCTTGGTCAGTTGGGCCCACGTTTTATTGTTCTCCGCCGGACAGGCCTAAGGAGGAGGTGTTTTCCACACTTTTCACACTCTTTTGTCTCTGCTGACACGCCAGCCAATTGAGCGATTGTGAAAATAAACATGAGGCATATAGATCCTGGCTTCACGCAGATGAATAAATAAGCACTGAACTGCCAGTCAAGAGTGGCGAGGCCTCGCTGAAAGTTACGGAGAGTTCCTGCAGTGTTAACTAAGACCAACATTCAGTTTGAGGGATGGGGATTGCTGTTCTCTCTGGTGAATGGAGAGTCGGCCCTGTCACATGTGTGTGTGTGTGTGTATGTGTGTGTGCCAGACGGAAGACTGAGGCCAGTTTGGGCTTGTGCATAAGGCATAGAGTATGTATGTATGTATGTATGTATGTGTGTGTGTGTGTATGTGTGTGTCTGTCTTGAGAATGGTGAATAGGTGTGGCATGCTGTGGAGGCACTGTGGGATAGGGAGGAGGGATTACATGAAGTCACCATTTAATGGAGCGCATTGGCAGTTGGCCAGCGGCAGTGCCAGAATCCAACCAGGCAGCTGTGACTCCACCCTGCTCAGCCTCCACCCCTAACTTATCCGCAGCCCCACGGATTGATACACTGAGTGAGAGAGAGTGACACAATGACTGACCACTGCAAACAAATGACCGACACGAGCCGTTCTGAATCTTACGGTCACCCCGATCACTGCCTTTTACAGGAGTAAATCCCACTGACCCCCTCCCCCCAGGATCTCTTAGTTTGTCCAGTCTTGTAGACTTTTTTATTACCTTTGCTTCCTTTGCTTTGAGTTTCATTTCCCTCTTCAGTTTATGCACATATTTCAAATGATCAGATTACTGCAATGCACTATAAGCTTACATACTGAAAAGCTCAGCACAAAGAACTGTGTATGTGTACAATCTAGAGGTTTAGCTCAGGTTTCTTTATGTTAGGCAAAGGAAGCAAGAGACCATTTGAAAACAACACTGGAAACTAACCACACTGGAGCTTTTTGTGAAATGTTCCGTTTCTCTCTACTTCTGTTTCTGTTACGATGTAGTGCAGGCCCAAGCTCTCAACTTCCTAGGGGTTGTATAACTTAACTAAAAGCCTCCCACAACTCACAACATAAACAGACAACCAACACAGAAAGACCCAACAGCTACCCTACATGCTAGCCCTACGTGTGGTGCACAAACTTGGAAGTAGGTCCTAACTGTGGTGTGTGTGTGTGTGCATGTCAGCTTGGCAGGAGAATCAGAGAGCGGTCACATACCTGTGGCATCCTCGTGCTCCCCTACTCGGTGATCCTCCGATCTACCAGCCCTACGGCCAGCCCAAGTGTTGGTTCTTGTACAGTTCAGTTGTATTCTAGTTAGTGGTGGTTAATCCAAAAAAAAACAATCCATAGTCCAAAAGCGGCAACATAAGGGGACAACAGATGTCAGCTGCCGCTGAGCCTTCCAAAACTGTTCCAAAATTGCATTCTCCATGAAGGTGAGGACAGGTGCTTTTTAACCAATTAACCACAAGTAGTGACATCACTGAATCCCCACCTGTAAGTCAGTACCATGTGACCCTAACCTATCCTAACAGTACTTTATGCCTATTCTGTATGTTCTGTATAACTATTCTATATTCTATAACTACTATTCTATATTCTATAACTTCTTCTATTATGGCCTATGTTCTTGTGTATATGTAGGAGAAGGTGGACCTGACTGATGTTTACACAGAGCTCAAAACTGGGGTGCACCTGGTGCGTCTCTTGGAGCTCATGTCCGGCAAATCTCTGAATGCCCCAAATCGCCGCACACTGCGGGTCCACTGCCTGGAAAACAACAGCATTGCCATCAACTTCCTCAAGAAAGAAAAGGTCAGAAATGTCCCTTATCACGGCTGTTTCATGAGCTTCATGTATTTGATTTATTGTGATTGGTGGGTCACAGCAAACCCTTTCAAGAGAGTTCCATTATCAGCATCATAGTTGGCACCACAAGACTTCCTTTTTAACATTCCATATGTTATCTTAATGCAGAGGAAGTAGATTGGGAATTAAATAGAACATTCAAGCATTGTTTTTGTTTTTATTGTTGAAAGGGTCTATAAGAACCTACTTTTAAACCAATCAATAGTGAGGCCTTTATGCTGAAGCATAGCCATTGTCTGCTTATGCCCATCCTAATGACTGATTGATCCCTCCAGATCCGAGTGGACCTGATTGGTCCTGAGAACATTGTGGATGGAGACAGAACACTGATCCTGGGCCTATTATGGATCATCATCCTGAGGTTCCAGATTGGATCCATCAACTTAGATGAGGTATAGGGGCAAGGCGGATGGAGGACGGACCTGAAATGAGTTTGCATGGGGCAGATATCTGAGGATGTGTTGAGGTTGTCTGTTGAACACTGAGTCAATCACCGCAGTGTCTTAAGGGTGAATAATGTACTGTAGATATGATGGCGATGGGGACAGGGAGGTCTGATCTAGGAGCACTCCCTCTAGTTGAGAGAGTTGGGAAGAGCCTATTCACACCCCTAAGTGTTTGTATTCCCTATGTGCTGACCTCAGGTGGACGGCCATAACAGCCTTGCCCGTCGATCCGCCAAAGAGGCCCTTCTTATCTGGTGCCAACGCAAGACAGCTGGCTACTCCAACGTCGATGTGCAAGACTTCTCTGGTAGCTGGCGAGATGGTCTGGCATTCAACGCCCTCATTCATGCGCATCGGTCAGTTGTAACAGTGAGACACTTAAAAAATCCTAATTCCTTGTTTTCATGTCACACATAATTATGAACGACACACAATATAAACCAGCAAACCTCATAGCCACAGTTAGGTCATCCAAATGGGCCCCTGGTGGGTGAGTCTCAGTTGACTCCCATCTCATTCTCAGGCCCGACTTGTTTGATTACCGGCGCCTGCACAAGGACGACCCAAAGCAAAACCTGACTCATGCCTTCGTCCTGGCTGAGAAGGAGTTTGGCATCATGCAGCTACTGGATGTCGAGGACATCATGGTGCCGCACCCGGACGAGCGCTCCATCATGACCTACGTCTCGCTCTACTACCACTACTTCTCCAAGATGAAGCAGGGTCAGACGGTCCAGAAGCGTATCGCCAAGGTCAGTGCCGACTGCCGACCCAGTGTCTCATCAACAGTATACACACAGGCCTTCTCCTGAGTTTCCATCCAACTCAATCACTTAGGTCAGGAGTGTCCATTTTTAAGGCACACCCGTGAATTTGGCTGAAAGTCTGTGCTCATTTCCATCAACTGTGATGCATTTTAAAAATGAACACTCTCCTAACAAAAGATGTGTGAACAGTGGGTTCAAAACAGAGGTTGTCTGGGCAACTTCAACAGAAACATGTAAAAGAAATACAGCAAATCCTGTACAAGGAAGGTTGTTCAACTTAGAACCAGATTCTGAGTGGATTTTTTTCATTCTTGGAAAAAAAGGAACACGTAACCTACAGGCCTGTAAAAGTAAAAAAAAAGCTCTTATCATTCCTGTGCCTGGTAGACTCCTCCACGTTTTTGCTGTGCAGCCCAGTGATAATACTGAGGTGGAATTCCCAAAGACTAATGCAGTCAGTCAAGACAAGTGTGTGGGGGGCCACAGAGGGTCATATACTTTCCAAAAAGTCTTCAATCTTCTGTTTCAGTGTGATATTCTTTGATCCAGTGTCTGTGTGAGTGATGTGAGAGATACTCCCTTGGCTCAGGGGAATGTGTGTGATGATGTACACAGACATCATCAAAGCTGTCTGTTGATACAACACACCTTGGTGATATATTTACAGGTTTACAGCGCACACACACACCAGTACAGATACACACCCCCATCTCTCATAGACGCATAGACTGTACAATTAACGGTATACAATACACCCACTCAAATTAGTATCGCTTATTCTCTCCCTTTTTTGTGTCTTTCTTTCATTGTGAACACACAAACACGCACAACATCCACACACATACAGACAGGGGAGAATGGCTTATGACAGTGGCGCACTCTACTGGCAGTAGAGGGTAGTGAAGACGCACTAATCCAGAATGGAGTTACCAATAAGAAAAGCCGCCCTAGGATTACAAGGAGACAAGTAGGGGGTGGGAGGGGAAAGTACGTTAATAAGATAAGAATGAACTCGGTCAGGTAAAGGCAAGGAACGCATGTGCGACATTTTCAGACAGGATTGCACAGACTCAAACAATATTAAGTGTAACGGTGACCAGTATCATGTGGACTACATAGTCCTACTGAAGAAGGATACATAATGTTGACAAACTGCTGAAGGAAATGTTTAACTATGAGTATGATCCAGCTACCGCTCTAAACTTCATGATCATATTCGAATGGGGTGTGACACCAGCGAGAGGTGCACCGAGTTGGTCACCCACTTAGGCTCTGAAGAAACTGGCAGTATGGCCAGAGTCATCAAAAAATGACGGATACTTTACTCGGATAAAGGGCAGAAGGCGGAATGTCCTTCGGTGGGAGTTTTGTTAACCAGTGGCTGAGATGGCAACATATGCGTGTTTCTGTCATAACACCACAGGCGTCAGCACTGAGACAGGTGTGTCTGTCTACTGTCTAGACGGATCTCCTCATCCTTTGTCTGGCTACTTTACTATGCTAACTTTAAATATTTGAATATAGAAGCAAGATGCCTAGTTACAAAATTGACAAATGTGACTTGTGCGTTCAAAGTTGACTTGTTAGCAAGTTTGTGCACGGTGTCCGATATAGAATTACTATTGTGTCTATAAGTTACATTTTGCATTCACATAGACGTTCAAAGCAATGATAGGCACTGTTACAGGAGTTTAAGATAAATGTAGGCTACTTGGCCTAATGCCCATAGCCTATAGTGGGCCACACTCACTATATCAAAACTATTCCTATATGCTACGACATTTAGGCCTATTATACTCACCAACAGAGCCTCTTACACATTTTCATCAGTGTCATTTTCAACATTTAAACCTTTGCCACTCAATTTTGATCACTTTTCTCCCTCTCAAGATCGTGGGTCTTTTGAAAGAGCTGGATGACCTGAAGCAGGACTACGAGGTGATGGTGACCGACTTGCTGCGATGGATCCAGGAGAAAGTGGTGCAGCTGAATGACCGCCGTTTCCCCAACTCCCTGCGCGAGATGCAAGTCCTGGTTGCCGCCTTCAAGACTTACCGGACCGTGGAGAAGCCCCCCAAGTACCAGGAGCGTGGAGCGCTCGAGGCTCACCTGTTTGACTTGCGCACCAAGCTCAACGCCAACAACCAGCGAGCTTACGTTCCCCCGGAAGGCCAAACGCTGCGGGATGTGGAGCGTGAGTGGCTTGTGTTGGAACACGCCGAGCACGGGCGCGAGGGAGCTCTTCAGGCCGCCCTACTGAGGTTGGAGCATTTAGAACAGCTCGCGCACAAGTTTGAACGCAAAGCAGGGCTACGAGAGAGCTACTTGGATGAGGCGCAGCGACTGGTTGTACGGCAGGACCCGCAATCGCAGGACGATCTGGAAGACGCGCAGGCCATGGCCAGGAGGCTGGAGGCGCTGGCCACTGACGCTCTTGCCCGGGAACCGCGCTTCAGGGCGCTTAGCGAGATGGCTGCCATCATTCAGAGAGAGAACTACCATAGCAAGGAGAAGGTGGCCCGTAGGTAAGATCAAACATTGAAAGCAAAACATTGTTTCACAAAATGTAGCCATTTTTATATATCCAGTAATGAATCAGTAATTGATTACCAGTGAAATTATTTACTGACTGACTTGATTGATTTGCAGAGAGCAGAACATCTCTCAGAGCTGGCAGAAGTTCGTAGAGGGGCTGAAAGAGAGAAGGGCCCTGATGAGTGATGTAGTGAACACCCTCTCGGTCCTTAGGGACATCCAGATGGCTTCACAGGATCTCGGTGAACTGCAGGTGCAGTCCTCAAGATCCCTTTAGTTTCTGAATGTGTATCTGTTCAGTTTCTGTATGAGTAACCCACTGCTTTGTTTTTTTAATCAGCATTAGCAATGCAGGTTGCTTCTGTGGCATTATTTTTAGTGTAGTTGTGATTGAAGTTAAGCTTATCTGACTGCATCTTCTTCTTTAACCCTAACTCAGTGTAAATGTTTGGAGCCATACTTAGTACATACAATTTCCCCACCAAATCCTCTCCTCTCCCCCAATTTTGATATACCAACTTGACACTCACTCTTCCGCTCCGTGCTACAGATGCAGGCTGGCTCAGTGGAGTACGGCAAGCAGCTGGAGGAGGTGGTGGAGCTCCTGCAGAAGCAGGACCTGCTGGACGCTCAGATCTCGGCCCAGGGGGAGACGCTGGGCTCGCTGAGCGCCCGCGCCCTGAAGGAGGGGGCACACCGGAACGCGCGACAGGTGCAGGCCAGTGTGCACCAGCTCCAGAGCCAGTACGGTGCCCTGCAGGCCCTCAGCAAGAAGAGGTGAGGAGGGGTGGGCGGGGGTTGGCAGTGGGCACACTCACATGGGAAGACTCTTTCTCTCGTGTGCACCTTATCTCAGTCTGTCTCATACACACACACATACATTTATTTAACAAGGGCAATCCACAGCAGGACCAAGGCAGATTATATTTTAGAGGCTAATTTACATATGCAGTCCTTGTGTTCATACACACAGTGAACAAGGACAAATACACATGCTCTCTCTCTCTCCATCGCTGTTTGCCTGTGTAGGAGGAGGGCTCTGGAGGAGCAGCGGGGGCTGTTTGAGTTTTATTTTGACTGTGAGGAGCTGGAGGCCTGGATCTACGAGAGGTGGATCCTTCTGGTGACCGCTGGCCTGGGCAGAGACCTCAGTCAGATCCTACAGGCTCAGCAGAAACACAAGGTGTGGTAGTGGACTTACACAGTGCATATCTGTGCGTGTGTGTGTGTGTGTGTGTGTGTGTTTGAGTGTATAGTGTATGCGTGCCTAAATGCAGGGGTGGTGTCACTAGAGGGAGAGCAGATAGCTAACAAACGTTCAGAAAAAGTCCTGTTGGCAAATTTGAGGAAAAGTCGGTAAAGGGGCTATTTCACACAATTTGGGGTGCTGAATTAAAATATTTTGTTTACCAAGCTCAATTTTGAGTTTTAAGCTTGCTAATTAGCATAAATAGCATAATTCACATACTTTTTGATAGATATCATAGGAATTGCAAAAAGGCATTAATATACTCTTTATGTATCAGATATGTTGCAGGACAGGACAGGAACCCCAATGACCCTCAAGTAGCAAATGAAAATAAGCTAAAATTTAAATATAAATTGAAATAATAGCTAAAATTCAGTATGACGTTTAGAAACAAAATAGATTCCTTGATAATAAATTGATAGAATAGTAGGTGACTGCTCATTTTTCTATAGAAAGTACTTTGTCACTAACTATTATGAACAGTTGTCAGTCTTTACAGAGGATTTACACTGTATTTTTTTTTACTGTAAAGGCGACTGTGCTTGCCTAGTTAAAACATCTCACTGGTGCTCTTTCCTATCATTCAAATTCAGTGTGCATGTTTGAGGAGTGCTGAAGAGTGCTATGGAGATTGCATTATTTGCAAAAAATTTAGACAAGATATCCTTTATAGTGCAACAAAAAGAAACATTATCCAGTGCATCATTACTGCATATGATGCTGAAAGGGAAGTGGTCCTAGGACAAATCCTCAGCTATGTTCTGATTAATGTCCCTGTACTGTAGCTATTGCAGATAGCGATGGTTATTTGTGAAGTGGAAATAAGTCTATCCTCACTCAAGTGCTGTCTAGCAATGTGGAATGTCCAGTAGTGATCACTGCAAAAACTGCTCATTCAACACGGGTATAGATGCTCAAGATCTAGTTATGTCTTTAGGACACCCATCTGACTGCAGCACATTTAAGAAGTATGCAGGAAAGTTTGTAAGAAACTTTTATATTGTTATTTGGCATTTGTTATGTGGTAACAAATGATGTTAACTATCAAAGAAATAGACCTAATGTAGGAATGCACACAGATATTGCAACAGATAATGGTGTAGGACTATCTGATTAAGACCTGAGTGGTTGAAACGTACTTATTAAACTACACTGGGAGCAAAGAAGACTATCACATTTTTCCCTTTGCAACTGTCAAAGAAATCCCATAAACACGGGAAGGCCTAGGGTAGCCTACATCACATGGCCTAAAGTTTAGGCTCTTCTGCATAGCATTAAAGGGACACCAGGCAACGTTTTCGTGTTAATTAATCATCTGCGTAAGTCGGTATATGGTTAAATGACTCATTATGGGGTGAATGAAGGCTCTCGCACACCCCTACTGCTTGTAGGAAGAATATCCTACTTGCAAGTTCGGTGTATCCTACCCGCCGACTGAAGCAGGATCAGTTTACAGCACAGAGGCAGGCTAACGAACAATAGAGATTGTTGCAAACGTGTGTATAATGGCAGAGCCGGCGAAGAAGCAGCGAAAACCCTTGACGGAAGACACAAAGAAAAGGAAAAGAGCTTCAGATCGAGCGAGGGGGAGTTTTGTAGAGAAAAAGCATCAGGCTTGCCTGGTGTCCCTTTAAATGATTTGCATGCAGTAATTTGAACACTGACCTTGATCTAGCCTACTTTGGTTATTTAAAGGTAATTTATTGCCAAAACACCACACAATATAAATAAGCTATAACAAACAATAAAGGACTTAATCACACACAAACTACTATTTTACTGACTACAAAAATAATAATTATGTAGGAAGTTTAGAAGTTTAAAACCCAGAATTGACCAAAAGTACACCAAATTCAACACAAATGACTCAATACACTTGGAGGAGTCCTGCGTCCTTTCTTTTCCAGATATTTTAGGATTTGGATATCGTTTCAGTATCGAGTAACAAGATATTTATGGCATCCCATTAAATACGTATTAAATATGTATTTAGAGAACACTTTTATTTGGTTTTAGTGATTACTTTTGAAATCAACCCAATTTAGGGGAAAATAAGCACAAAAAATCGTTATTTTATGTTAAAATGCTGATTATGTGGCTTAGAACTCAGAATTGAGCTTGGTAAACAAAATATTCAGAATCAGCACCCTCAAATTAGGTAAGAAGGGTGGTTACCAACTTTTCCTCAAATTTGCCGTCAGAAGTTCTCTTCTGTAAAGCAGCTCTCCCTCTACACTGGGCACATAATGCAATCAATTGTTCTTTAGTTCTTTGGCTAATTTGTGTGTGTGTGTGTGTGTGTGTGTGTGTGTGTGTGTCTGTGTGTCTGTGTGTGTCTGTGTGTGTGTGCGTATAATTGACTGGCTCTATCAGAGTGGAATATCTTGATGACCAAAGGTCTTTTTTAAGAGAAGTCATAAATGTAAAGGTTTGTGGATTTTTAAAAGGTCACTCTTGGCCCTGTCAGGTCCTGGAGGCGGAGGTGCAGTCCCATGAGTCTGTGCACGTTGCCGTGGTGTTGCGTGGGAAGGAGCTCTGCAGCAGGAAGCCGCCCAGTGAGAAGGCCATTAGGAAGTGGCTGCTGACACTAGGACACCAGTGGGAACAGCTCAGGGAAGAAGTGACCAATCACAGAGAGCGTCTGCATGCTGCCAGTGTCATCAAACAGGTGTGTATACCAGTGCACACGCACAACACACAAACATACATGCATGTATAGTGCACACATTCTCTCTCTCTCTCTCTCATGTACACATACATGTGCACACAATGCAATTATCAACCAACAGAAAAGTGTCAATGCAGTCCATTTTTGAGTGTTTGATAAAGGTTGTAAGGGTATGCACTTGTACTGTGTGTGTATTAATAAATGAACTCTTCAGTGCTACCAGTATCATTTCTAAACGGAAGCAACAAGGTCACGAAACTGACTTAAGGGCAGCTGCGTGTGTGTTATCAGAGATAGAGACCCGTGCATTCCTGCACTAACCCAATTTCCACCTTGCCGCCACACCTCTTCCGTCTCGCAGTATTTCGCCGATGCGGCCGAGGCCAACTCCTGGCTGGACGACCGCAGGCCCATCTTGGCCAGCGAGGATCATGGGAAGGATGAGTGGAGCAGCGACGCTCTACTGCAGCGCCACCAGCGCCTGGAGAAGGAGGTCGGCGCCTACACTTCAGAGGTCAAGCGTCTGGCTGAGCACGCCAGGAACGCTGCCCAGATGACCGCTCTAACTGTGAGTCTGTCAGACTGCTGTTATCCAGCGGTCATTCAATTAAAAACCTCCCTTGGTAACATGCATGATGGAGCACAGTATGCCATAAATGTGTAGCATATTAAGAGTGGTTTTGCATCTTTTGGGACTCTTAAATTTAAATTTCATAAACTTAAATTGAACAAACTACTGATTCAATGATGGTGAATTATACGTATAGTGGACTTAATCATAGATGCTTAATGATGTGTCCGGTAAATGTTTTCCATGTAGAATGTTCTAGTCCCTGGCACTTTGAGATAGAGGTGTGTGTGTGTGTGTGTGTGTGTGTGTGTGTGTGTGTGTGTGTGTGTGTGTGTACAGATGTATATAGATGTGTGTGCTTCCCTTTATGCAGGTGGAGCCTCAGAAGAGAAAGATGACTCAGTTCAGTGACTCCTCAAGTGAGGATGAGGAGAGGGGTGTGAAGGAGCGAGGGAGGATGGCCACGCTGAAGAGACAGAGCTCGGCACCACAGGCTCCTCCTGAGCCTCAAGGAACCACAGCCAAGATGAGATACAAATACAGAGGTGAGTCCAGGCATCAACAAAACCCTTTAGGTCTACTAGCATATATCACACACATACACACACATACACACACACACACACACACACACACACACACACACACATTGGTTTAAAGTTCCAGGTAGTCAGGCCACTAAGATCTGAAGATTCGATAATTGTAGAAAAGCTTTTTCACACACACACAATTCCTTGCTTTCAGCCATCATCCTCTCCATCTACATGTCTCTCTGTTCCCTGCTCCCACCTCTTCATTGGCCAGTTTACTAAGTTATTGCTTCACTGTAATGTTTTCAACTCTCATTGTCAGGACACACGGTGACCATGGAGCGTGGTGAGATGATTACTATTCTAAACCGGGAGAGTAAGGATGGCTGGTTGGTGAGAGACACTAAAGGGAATGAGCAGCTGGTTCCTACTATGTACATAGCTGTTCCCATGGTGAGGATCCGATCCCATCTATCCATCCAGTCAGAACTCTTTAAGTGTTATTTTTTCTGTGGTTTCTCAAAGAATAACATTCAAGCTATACTGCAATAGGAGGCCTTTACCAACTGAGTGTTCATCTCTTACAGTCAGGAGCACCCCCCGTGCCTCAGACCTCCCCACCCACTAACGGGGTGTCTGCGAGCCCCCCGCGGAAGGTGAGTCGCCCCCGCCGCAGCCGCTCCATGCGCCGGGGCACCGCTGAGATCTCGGCCAAGTGGCTCCCCGACCCCCACTTCCAGCAGGACACGGTGGAGGAGACCCAGCGGGAGCTGGAGGAGGACTACCGCAGCCTCGTCCAGCTGGCCCAGGTGAGGCTTCCAGTATCAACCTCTGCCCACCGCGCTGTCCTCCATATGTGAATCAGAGTTTTGTCCATTATTAAAAATATAAAGAAAACCTGAAAACAAACCCAAAATAGAAGATATTGGGGGGGGGGGGGGGGGGGGGGGGGACTATGAGAAAAAACAGAGCCACTCGCATCACAATGGTCTTTTTTAAAGATTATATGATTTTTCTCATTTTTGTAGTCGAGAAAGCAGGCTCTGGATGAGGCCGCCCAGTTGCATCACTTCTACAACACGTGTGAGGAGTTTGAGTCGTGGATGGAGGACAAGGAGCACATCCTCAACACCTTCACTGCCAACACAGACAGTGTCGGGGCAGTGCAGGCCAAGTATGAGGTCAGACCCCAGAAGTCTCATCATGCTAACAAGCTCCTATTCAGTCCTAGCCCGAAGTTCAAGTTTACTTATAAAGCATATAATCATACACAGTGATCATTCAATGTGCTTTACGTTTATCCTAAAAACACTTAATCAAGCTTAAAGACTTAAAACAACAAGTAAATAGACATTTATTAAATATGTTAATAATAACATCATGACCTTACCCTGACATTAGTGTAATATCGTAACATGGTGTTCTAGTGGATAACATTTTTATGGCATCACTCAGTTGAGGTCATGCATGTGGTCAGCCGTGACTGACAGATTGTTCTCTCCGGGTCTGCCTCTTCCTGCAGAACTTCCTGACAGAGCTGGCCAGTGGGAAGGGACAACTGGATGACATCACCAGACTGGGGGAGGGGCTTGTGAAAAGCCGCCACAGCAAAAAGCGAGAGATTCAGACCAAACAAGGGCAGGTGACTGGCAGGTCAGCCCAATACTGGACACTCATAAGATCAAATAAGATTGATGATAATACAGTTTTTCTCACTTTGGTGCATTTCTTTAATCATCATGAACGTTTGCACAACAGTAGTAATAGCATTTCTCGAAAAAATGCAACACACAGTGGATTATTTACAAAAGTGTGTAACTTGCCCAAAAGGCTTACCATACCTTATGTCTCATAAGCAAATATTGAAAAAAATGAAAGGGAAAAATCCGAATAAAAAATGTTTGTGTAATGAACAAAATAGTCATAATGTTTAGCCAGTTTGTTGTCATACCATTTCATTCATTATCATACAGGACTGTTTACAGTACAGCAGTCCTTTCCAAAAAGTGTAAAATAAATGGCAAAGTTATACTTGACAAAATACATATGACAGCTGGTTCAACATTATTGCATACAATGAGTTAAGCAATGAACCTAAACAGAGAACCTGTAAGATGTGTTTAGATGATGAAAAAAAAACAGCAGACAAGATTTGATGATGTGCACAAGCCACTAGATGATGTGGAGGTTGAACTTGTTTTGAGAATTTTAATGCTGATCTGAATTATGCACCAAAGTGCCTGAGAAAAACTGTAAATGACGTACTTACCCATGGACTTAATTGGCCATTTTCCCTGGGCATGGATTAAGCCTAATCCTAGACTAAAAGCTCTTGCACTGAAGTCTCCTTTTGGACTAGGCTTAATCCATTGCTGGGAAACTGACCTAATGTTCACACAGTGTGTCAAACATTAGTGTCTCTAATTGGCCAGTGCATCCTTGTATTTCGCACATGTACGGCAGCATGAGCATGTTTCTCCATTGACAGATGGGCGCGTCTGCAGAAGTTGAAGGACGAGAAGGCCCATGAGCTGCTGAGCTCGGCCGACGTGCGCTCATTCCTCCAGAGCTGCGAGGAGGCCAAGGTGCAGCTGCAGGAGAAGCTGGTCCAGCTGGACAACCCCGACGTGGGCAGCTCCCCCGCAGCGCTACACGCTGAGGAGCGCAAACAGCTGCAGGCCCTGAGGGATATCGACGCCCTGGAGAGGAAGATCGAGTACCTGAAGAGCGTGGCTAAAATGTTCGTCCAAAGCTAGCATTCCATAAAACTGCCTATGATGTGTCTCATTTGCAAGGGACTTAACTGAATGATTATTGTGCCACTTGTGTCTTAATTTGTCTTGTGATGCCATTCAAGTATTAGAGGGGATAGCTGTGGCATCTGCTCCTTACAATTTAAGGAGCAGATGCCACAATTTAGTTTCCTCATTTCTCTTGAAATCAATAAAATGTTTATCTATCTATCTAGATAGATAAACATTTTATTGATTTCAAGAGAAATGTAGGAACCCAAAGGAAAGGGTCTCAGGGGCCGTTTATACGAGAACGATTGCGAAGGAAGACGACAAAAACGAAAGTGCCTTTTGTTTACACGGCGACCCCGCCATCAGGGCTTGAAGACGCAAAAATCTGAAGACTCCTTCCAGAGTGTAGAGTTTTGAAGACGACCCGGTTTGCGTCTCCGTCTAAACGGCTAAACCAAAAATCCTTGATTACCTCTCTGGCTAAACTGTCAAATTAGAATGTCTGCGCGTGACGTACCGGGGTTCTATCACACCACCAACCAGCGGTCTGGAATGCATATCCAATCGAATATCACATACTTTTGCGTCTTCATATAAACAAAGATTTCCCCCTGAGAATGCTCGTCTAAACGCGAATAAAAAAATGAAGACGAGACGCGTCTTCTCTTTTCATCGTCACCGTATAAACGTAGCCTCAGTCTTGTCGTGTGTTTGCTGGTGTCCCACCTTCTCTGTCCTCCTCCTCGTCTCCCAGGAAGCAGGACTGCAGCCCGGCGGAGAGCGCCGCCATCCTGGAGGAGGTGCGCGGCCTGGAGGCTCTCCTGCGCAACGTGCGGGCCCAGGCGGTGGAGCGCCAGAGGAGGCTGGAGGAGGCGCGGAGGCTGCAGCTCTTCCAGGGCAGCTCACGGGACCTCCTGCTGTGGGCAGAGGCGGTGCGCGAGCAGATGTCCGAGGAGGAGCAGGGCTTGGACGTGACCTCCGCTCAGGCCTTGCTGGACAGGCACCAGGAGCTGCAGCAGGAGATCCAGCGGCAGAGGGACAAGTGAGGCGGACACACACACACACACACACACACACACACACACACACAGTCAGACACACATTCAAACTCAAGCGAATAAATTCATCAAATGACAATGAATACTTTCACTTGAGAATGACATGAACAATCTCCCTCCTGTCAGGCTGAAAGAGTTGGAGAAGCTGGGCAACACTCTGGAAGCCGCAGAGGTGCGGCGGACATTGGCCCAGCTCGAGGAGGAGTGGACCGGGCTGGACCGCCTGTGGTCGGGCCGCAAGCGCCGGCTGGAGCAGGGCCTGGAGCTCCAGAAGCTCAACCTGGAGGCTGACCGCATCGAGGCCACGCTCTCGGCTCACGAGGCCCGCCTCAGGGTCACCGACCTGGGGGTGAGTGCCGAGGACGCCTAGGCGCTCTGTGGGAATGTAGTTAATTTAGTTCGTGTTCCTCTTATGTGAAGAGGAACTGAATGTGCTGCAGGTGTTAAGCCTTTGCGTACAGAATATTTTCTTTGGTATCACAAGTATATAGAAATAATATTATGAAGTTGCTCATGAGATAATTGAGATGATTAGTGAGATAATTAGATGTTTGTCTCTCTCACTCTCGCTCTCTGTCTCTCTTTCTGTGTGTGTGTTTGTGTGTTTGTGTGTGTGTGTAAAGGACTCTGTAGATAATGTACACAGCTTGTTGGGCAGGCAGGATGAGCTGGAGGCTCTGCTTAATGCTCTGCAGCTGCAGATCAACAACTTCCAGGAGAAGAGTCGAGAGCTGGTGAAAAAGCGCCATTTTGCTGCCGAACAGTAAGGCCAGCCATTTCCTGTCTAGTAAACACTGTCTTTTGTGGCAGGTCCAAGTGGTTTGGAAGTATTGGTGTTGTGTGTCTCCCTAAGTTACTCTTTTTTTAGGCCTTGATTGTCATGCATTCATATTTGCATTGTAATCTCCTCATAGTAATCTATACACATCCACATACCATGGAACAGCAGAACAGACCTCATGAATGAATTGAAACTGGACTGTAGTGCATCTCTGAATGGTTTGCCTTTGTACAAATGTTGCTTCCTCTTTTTGCTCAATTACCACAAAATTATCCCCTTTGTTGTCCAGTATCATTTCTGCTTGTAACACAGATGCGTTTTTCACTTCCTTGTCATTCTTGACAACACATGGTACCCTGTCACCATTAATGAAGTATCTTCGGTCTAAAGTTCCAGTGGGCCTAAATGTAGGAAGACTGACTTACATGGAACTAATGGAAATGGCTACCTCATACGTGATAACGGCGCGTACATTCAAAAGAATTAGACAATTCGTCTAAAACTATTTTTACGCTCCGCAAACAGAGTGTTTCAATTGCGGACCAGGTGTAGCCCAGCTATATGGGGTATTTTAATATTTTTTAGTGTTTCTTTGTATTTTGGTTTAATGTTTTTTTTTAACGGTTAAGTTTTTCATTTGAATCTTCTAGGATCCAGGCAAGATCAGAGAGTATCCAGGAGAGGAACCTGAGAGTTAGAGAAAGCTGTAAGGAGAGGAGGGGTCAGCTTCTCGCCTCCAAAAAACATCAGGTAGCTGCTGCAAGCATTTAGGTTTCACATCTAACATCTGTTAGCTGTTTATGGGGGGGGGGGGCATATATAACCTATAGGGCATTGCCAAATACTGAACATGCAGCACTCTAACTAAACACCCATAGATGAGATACATTTCTCTGTTTTTTAAGCCATTTTGTAAGTACTTAAATTAGTAAACCATGTGCATTTTGTCAGAAGTTGTTTATTTATGTAAGAGCACAATACACATCCCTTTTTTGCAATGCTAGGAGTTCCATAGAGACGTGGAGGAAATGCTCCTGTGGATGGACGAGAAGTTTGAGATTGCAGACGACGAGTCCTACCGGGACCCCACCAATGTGCTCCGCAAGCTCAAGAAACACGAGGCAGCTGAGAAGGAGATGCAGGCCAACCAAGTGCGCTTGGACCGGCTGCTTGAGGTGAGTGTGTGTGTGTGTGTGTCTGTGTCTGTTTGTGTACTCTTGACAACAATGGTCCTAGCATTGCTAAATATATGGATACATTTTCAGACAGGTGTGAATGGTGATACGTATATGATTATTATTTCTCTGTTTTGGTTCGCTGCTTTGTATTTAGGCTTTCTCTATAAGACTTGAGTCTGAGTTGCTCTCAGACAGTAAACAATGTACCATGCTGTACACAACAGCCTACTGTAAGGTTCCTGAGACCGATCTGAATAGGAGTGCTAATAACCAACCAAGTGTGGTGCTTGTGTGGTTCAGCTAGGGGAGGGAGTACAGGTGGACAATCCCTCCAGGAGAAAGGAGGTGCAGAAGACGTGCCAGCAGGTGCGCCGTCGCTGGGATGAGCTTCAGACGAAGATGGCCGACAGAGGAGATAAACTCAGACAGGCCGGTCAGCAGGAGCAGCTCATGGAACTTCTACAGGTGAGCACGTTAGTACACAGGACAGCACATAGGTGAGTCGTTGGTCATTGCCGGGTTACAAAACCTTACAAAATGCCTGGTTTGTTCTTCATCTTACACAATCTGTAATTGAACCATTCATAATAATGTCAAAGTTTGTTCATCTTACACAGTTTGAAATGGACCCATGCATAATTTGTCTGTGTTTCTGTTGAGTATCACGATCGATTTGAGTTCATTTTTATCCCAGGATGCCAAGCTGAAGATCGAGACCATCCAGCGGATGCTGCAGTTTGCGGTGAAGGGTGAGGACCTGCACTCCAGCCGCAAGCTCCTCAAGGAGCACAAGCAGCTGGAGCAGGAGGCCCAGGAGCTCGCCGACAAGATCAACTCCATCGTGTCCCGCGCCAAACACCTGGCCACCAACCACTTTGACTCCAAGACCCTCCTGCAAGAGACAGACACCTACCTGAAGCTGTGAGACACTTTATTATATTCTTATTCTGTAAAAATACAGAGCTGTATGGTAGCTGCTTAAGTGCTTTGTACCCTTCTTTGGTTGTTTCAGAGATGCATTTATAGAAACAGCTGAAATGTGTGACATTTTTCAGTTGTAAAATGTTCAGTTGAGCCTTTGAGGCTTAGTACTGAAGCCAAAGATGTACGTGTATCTAGAGTAGAAAAAGCAGAAAAAATAACTGGATGTCTATCGTTATTGGTCAATGATTTATCTGGCTAATCAATTAGAATGCAGTTGGGATCTGAGACTATGAAACAACAAGGAAGTAAACACCTGCAATGACTTCATTTTGATAATAATTCAGATGAGATAAAGATAGTTTAAGATAAAGATAAATAAAGACATAAAGATTAGTAAAGGTAACTGCTATTGACCTTACACCTGAAAGGAAAGTGATCGGTCAGTTGAAGTAGAAGCATTAACTTCATTCTAACACTGCCCTCTGGGGTCAGGTTTAAGTCCCTGCAGAAGCCCTTGGACGAGCGCAGGAGTCAGCTGGAGGCTGCGGTGGAGCTGTTTGGCTTCTACCATGATGTGGACCTGGAGCTGACGTGGATCTCCGAGCACCAGCCCCTTGCCGAGACCAGCAGCTACAGCAAGTCCCTGGCTGGAGCCATCAGTCTGCAGAAGAAACACAAGGTAACATAACATACTGATGCAGAGAGTCGACAAAGGGCATTTATAGTATTTTGAAAAAAACTCAGATTCCCTGCCTGTTTCCTTTTGGGGCAGCATGGTATGAATAACAAATCCTGGTTCATCCATAATGTACTGACTAGTATGTTTCATACAGTCCTTCAACTGACTGATTGCTCAGTGCCACACATTACATGCAGGATGATTCACAACTGCACCCTTCCCTCACTCCTCTCCTTTCTTGTCTCATCGCTCCTCTCTTCCTCTTTTCATTTTCTTCCTTTTTTCTATCTCTCTCTCTGTCTCCTCTATGTCTGTTGCCCTCCTCTCCTCTCTTCTCTCCTCTCTTCTCTTCTCTTCTCTCCTCTCCTCTCCTCCCCTCCCCTCTCCTCTCCCCTCTCCTCTCCTCTCTTCTCCTCTCTTCTCTCCTCTCCTCTTCTCTCCTCTTCTCTCCTCTCCTCTCTCCTCTCTTCTCTTCTCTCCTCTCCTCTCCTCTCCTCCCCTCTCCTCTCCTCTCCTCTCCTCTCCTCTCCTCTCCTCTCTTCTCTTCTCTTCTCTTCTCTCCTCTCCTCTCCGTCCTTCTCCCCCCAGGAGCTGCAGGCGGAGGTGACCGCTCACCGGCAGCACCTCCAGCGCATGCAGGAGCGGGGCAAGGCCCTGAGGAACACCCACACCTGGGCCGGCAAAGAGCTGCAGCAGAGGTGTGGCCAGCTGGCCGAGGAGTGGGAGGAGCTGGAGGAGTCCTGTGACCACAGGGCCGTCCACCTCAACAAGGCCCTGGCCCGTGAGCAGGTCAGTGCTGCATAGGGGGGGGACCAGCAGCATGGTACAGGGTGCACCCTTCAGCTGTACCACAGAGTGTACTCTTCCATGCAGTGCTTGAAGATGTCCCATTTAGGGTCCTGCAGTACATTTATTTCCCATACAGACAAGACATACTGTCATGCAGAAAATAAATTTTTCAGGAAGATGGCCTAATGTCCTGTTGTGGCCCAGTATGTCAAGTCAAGTCAAGTCAGTTTTATTTAGTATAGCGCATTTAACATGCACAAAGTGCAACCCAAAGCGCTCTACATACAATACATTGACAAAAAACAAAAGACAATAAGACAAAAAATGCCAGACGGAGCGACGTAGTCGCCAGCGTTGACACCAGACATGGTTTAAAAGGCAGTATGTGACATGGCCATTTAAAAGGAGCTGTTT
The DNA here is from genome assembly GCF_018492685.1 of Alosa sapidissima. Taxonomy (NCBI): domain Eukaryota; kingdom Metazoa; phylum Chordata; class Actinopteri; order Clupeiformes; family Clupeidae; genus Alosa; species Alosa sapidissima. Next base: position 15,596,785 of record NC_055975.1, read on the forward strand.
TACTTACATTTACATTTATGTGGTGAGTCAGTTAGTGAAAATAGCACTTCATGCTGTCTAAAAAACATTAATGCTTCTTTTATTCCTCTTTAGATCTTGCTGGACTGTACAGAACTGGAGACGCGAGTGTCCGAGTGCTTGGCCCTGGTCAGTACTGATTATGGCAAATCTGAACCTGCGACGCAGAGCCTGATCAAACAGCACCAGGTACAGCCACAGTAGGATCAGATCACCAGGGCATTCATACTTATGAGCAGATTGTGGGGTATGGTTTTGAACCAGTAGTGGCACTGAATCATCTGCAACTCCACATACCTGTTACTAGAACAGTCTGAACAGGGTTTCTATGTCCTGTGCGTGTGTGTGTGTGTGTGTGTGTGTGTGTGTGTGTGTGTGTGTGTGTGTGTGTGTGTGTGTGCGCGTGTGTAGGGCGTAGAAGGGAAGATAGAGGTTCTGGTGGCGGAGGTGGAAGATCTAAAGAGCAGTGTGGACCGTGCAGTGAAGACAATGGGCCTCGATGAACTGAACCGCCCCTACAGCCGCATCCGAAGCCACATGACTGAACTGGAGCACCTTGCCTCTCTTCGGTATCATGCTGTTAATATCTCAGTGAGATGAGATAAAACCTCATTTCATGGAAAAGGAGATTATGTGATGACATGTAAAAAATAATTTGCCATAGTTTTATGCAGAATTTTGCAACATGCAAATCATTTTGTGTGAAAATGATATGTTATGTTATGATGTATAAGTATTTAAGATATTACATGCAATATTAAATTATTCTGTGTTAGGCAGTAGTGTGGTACTGTATATTGCGTAATGCTCTGCACATTATCACCACGTTCACTTTGTGTTGTTGTACTTGTGCTGATGGCCTGTGTGAATTCTGATGGGGATTGTCCATGTGTTTTGATCAGGGCTCAGAAGCTCCAGGAGGCCCTTCATCTGCACGAGTTCAAGCGCGAGGCCTCAGACCTGGAGGACTGGATCTTCCAGCAGAGACAGATCGCCTCATCTGAGGACTATGGCACTGACTACAACAACGTACTGGTGAGTTGGAACAGTGCCTCAGAACAGTTGGAACTGGAACAGTGCCTCAGAATCTCACACTTTAGTACTGTATAGCGAAGACCAGGTTCTTCGTTATGATCCGTTTTTCACAGTATGCAGTAGTCAACTAATGTACAATTTATTTTCATTTTAACCTTTGCTTAAACAGAATGAGCTTCAGTGGACCTATTGCAATTTTGTGTGTGTGTGTGCGCATCTCTATATTGGTAGCAACTCCGTGGGAAGTTTGAGGTGTTCCGTCAGCAGCTGGAGGTGGGAATGGAGAGACTGCACAGCTGCGGGAAGTTAGCAGACTCGCTCATCAAAAACAACCACCCAGAGAACCGCCTCATACGCAACACACACAACAAGCTCAGGTACAGTCCCCCCCCTCCCCACACACACACACACACACACACACACACACACACACACACACACACACCAAGCTCAGGTACAGCTCCCATGTACACAGACACAGACACAGACACACACACACACCATATCACAATGAAAAAATATCAACAGGTCCACTGAAGCTCATTCTGTTTAAGCAGCCTCCCACATACACAAACATGTGCATACACACACAGTCTGATTTGATGAAAATTATTTGACGTTGCGAGGTCCCACTGACCTGTGGCTTGCCCTGTGTGTTGTAGGGAACAGTGGGACGACCTGCACACTCTGGCTCAGGAGAGACAGGACAAGCTCCTGCAGTCAGAGAAATGCCACGGATGCTACAAAGAGCTGATGGATGCGCTTGCACAAATAGAGGTAAGGCATATAGAGCACGCTCCCTCTCTGGCCTATAGGACACTTACTGGATCTGCTCCTTGCAATTTTAATTCCATGATCCAGCCCTACGTCCTCTCTCGCCCACTGCGGTCCTCTGATGAGTATCTGCAATGTTGCACAAAAGCCAGGTTCACATTGTACGCTAGGTTGCTCTTGGTTGTGGTAATGTCCCAAAGATTTTTGTTGTGGTTGCTGCCGGGCTCAGCGCAAAAGACCTAATATATACGTATATATATATTTTATATTATACAGCGGTCAAAGTTCAGTGCCACGGTCACAGTCTTTTCCTCTATGATTCCTCGTTGATGGAATGATTTACCTAATGGTCTTCATTCTAGTGATAGATTTGGGATCATATAAAAAGTATTTGTTTATTTTGTTTCTATGTGTACAGTACTGTGAACAAGTATTTGCCCCCTTCCTGATTTGTTCTATTTTTACATATTTGTCACATTTAAATGTTTCAGACCATCCAATTTTAATATAAGACAAAGACAATGCGAGTAAACATAAAATGCAGCTTTTAAATGATCATTTCATTAATTGAAGGTAATGAGTTATTAAAAATCTGTATCTCTCATGTGAAAAAGTAATTGCCCCCTAAACCTAATAACTGGTTGAGCCACCCTTGGTGACAACAACAGCAATCAAAAAAGTCTCGTTCTTATAGTGGAATTATTGCGGCCACTAGGAAGGTTCACTACCGTTTCAAGTTTTCTCCATTTGTAGATAATGGCTCTCACCATGGTTCATTGGAGACCCAGAGCCTTACTGACTGCAGAAAAAAACAAAAAAAAAAAACACAACACACACACACGAGAACAGGCCAGGCTTCTTTTTCGGTGCGCTTTTTTTTGGCAGTTTGCAAACAGAGTGCATTACCACCACCATCTGCTGGACTGAGGTGTAATGGCAAGTGTACCCTTTAGCCTCGTTCTGGCTGCCGGGTGAAAAAGGCGAATTGGTGTGAAAAGATTTGAATGCTTCATCTAGGTCTATTATGTTTATATCGGGAAAAGACAATGTAAGAAAAAAGGATGCAAGTGTTAAGAGTAGTTAAAAGTTGTTTATTTAAAAAAAAGTTAATTCTCTAAAATCTGGTCTAAAACGTATCTAAAAATGTGCAGACAATCTATACACCATGCACCTGCAGCAAAAGAGCCCTCTTTGTGAATAACCTACAACATGGAAAAATGTTTAGGGGGTGATTTGTTTTAGTGTGCATACAATCCCTGTCCACATGCATGTCGATTTAAAATTTGTTGAGTTGATGGGTTCCTGCAGGTGACAAAGGGAAGTCCTGCAGATGGAAGACAATTTCAGAAAAGAGAGAATTACTTTGTAACATCCTGACAGCAATCGTCTACAGGCACTTCTGACCAGTACAATTAATCATAAAAATTAAATTAAATAAATGTAATGGTTTAATCATTGGGTACAAACGCCAAACTAACTGCACAAGCATTTCTACAAGTAGTGAGAATGTGTTGTCAGTGGGGCTTGGGGCCCAATAGGACTTACACATTTTCCAAGGAAGGGTTGATGGGAGACGTAGTGCAGGACCTGCCCTAGTAGGTGTTAGCTTGGGCCTGAAGAGTGAAAAGATTGAGAATTAAATCAGTAATTAAAATGACCTGAAATCGAATGCAAAATGCCATAAACGTAACAATTTATTAAGGAAATGACTTACCCTGCACACCCATTCTGAGGAGCCAAGTTGTGAGTGGACACACCCCAGATGAATGTGTCAGTAGTGTTGTCTGACTCTGAAATGAGATGATGAAATAGATAGGATGTGATGGTTGCAATATGTCAATGTCAATTTATATAGCACATTTAAATAAAAACAGTTGACCAAAGTGCTGTAAAAAAAACTAAAAAAAAAAAAAACTTAAAGCTTACCGAGTTTAAAGCTATAGAGTAGAAATGGGCTTTGAAAATATTTAGAGAAGGGGCCAGTGTAATGTGGTTACAATTGCAATAAAGCCTACAATACAGTTGCATTACATTATTGTCATCCTCTGATTCTTTAAAGCCCACCTGTCTCCCAGTCTTCCTCACTTTGGGGTGCAGAAAATGTGTTGACAGGGACTTGAAATTTCGGTAGAACTTTCACTTCGACTAATGAGAAAGAAGAGTTTAAAATCCCAACTCAAGCAATAATCAGGGTTGGGTCAGAGATTACTTTGAAATGTAATCCATTACTTACTACAAAACATGCAACATAATCTGATTAAAAATAGGATTACTTTTACACAACTTGCACACGACATACACACTTATTTTCCACTATTTTTAATTCAAAGTTGTGGAAATATTGCCAAGTAGCCTACTGAACGCATTTCCCCGACTGGAACGGGTCTATCAATCGACATTGACAATTGACGGCTCTTCCATTTTAGGTTTTGATATGAACCTTTTTCTTGTCAAGAAACTACACAGGCAATTGGATGATAGTGACATCTAGCGGACAAACGAATGGGCGGCTTGTCAAAGCATTAGTTAGCGATCATACATTGCATTGTTTGCATGATAAAATGTAGGCCTAATCAAGTAATCCCAAACAATGTAACTATAATCTGATTACACATTTTTTTTATTGTAATCTGGGCTGATTAGTTAGGCATAGGCCTATTTGATTTTTGTAATCTGATTAATCCAGATGTAATCTATTACCCAACTAATAACAAATGAAAAGTATCTTCTATTAGTACTGGCATCACACAAAGCAATGGTAACATCATCTAAAGCAGCCTATACTCACACTCTTCCGCCACTCTTTGTCGGTTTATACATTTTTTTACGTGCTGGTCCATCTCATAGCTCAGCATTCGATGTTGTGCATTATAGGGGCAAGTCACCATCGCTGCAGCCAACTCCGGGTTATTCTGATATAAACACAATGATGCACACGATGCAACGAGACACAATTTTAACAATAACAACGGATCTCACCAGTCTCACCGTTTCGAGTTATAAAATAGCTAAATAGTAAAACTTTTGACCAAACCTTTTCACATTTCTGGATGTGGTATGCAAACCGACAGGTGCGAATTATGTGGTTCGTATCGAAGGGGCATTGCACAGGTTTGTCTTGGTCTGCGTCGTCTAGAACTTTAAGAAATTAAAAAAATGCAGTGCCTACGTCACACATTGAACAAATATTTTTGTGTTGGCCTACGCCTCTAGAAATAAAGAAATATTCAACATGAAATGACTACCGCCATCATCCTCCCAGTGCGGGTTTGCTTCTCTGAAGGTGATCCTTTTGTATGGTCCGCAGCTTGTCCCAAATCGCACAGTCGTCATTGTCCGTGCTGGTTGGAACTGATGGCGTTGCTGAGTTATCTAAATTGGTAAGCTTTATGCAATGCAAGATTAAGCGGAATAAATAGCTGGAGGGGTGTTGCGGTGAGGTGTGGCAAAGGCGGAGTCGACACTTGTTAAATAGACTAGGCCTAATCGGAATCTTCAGAGTTTGACTGAAAACATGCTCTGAATGCGGATGCTTTGTGACTAAATAAACAAACAAAAGAACGCCGACAAATTTGTTTGAGACAAAAGAGAGAAAAATGACACATTCGACAAGAGAAGACTATCCGTAGCAAAGATTCTAGAGCGGAGCTCTGTTCTAGAATCTTTGGTTGGAATATCATCCAGCATTATTTAAATTTGGAATATATAACATAGAGTTCAAACAAGTATGAGAAACAGGTTGCTAACACGTGCATCATTAAGATGTTAAAAGGCAAATGACTTCATGAATGTAGCCTGTTATAGGCCATTATCTAACATTCACAACACGTGCCCTATAAAACAATGGCGTGAACTACGTAAATGTAGTCTGTCTAACCCTTGCCAAAAGAAACTAAATAAGCACTCCTAATGCACACTTAGCAGAAAAAAATACAACAGGCGTTGGAACTAGAATTGATTAAATTGACCCTACAATTGTCTATATATTTATTCAATCATGTGATATCTGGTCAATATTCGAATGGATTTATGTTCATTTATGACCAGAGATCCCCTGTTTTAACTCACAAAGGGTTGCAAATTAGCATTATTTGATAAACTGCTCAATTATCACCTGGCCAAGAGGTGAGGAAAATCATATTTCATGCAAAACGCCATGTGCGCTGCCAGACCAGCCTTTGCAAAATCACTTGCCAGTGGTTTTAAGCAAGGATCTTCAAGGGGATAAAATGTTGATTTGTTTTTCCTCCAAAGTCTTCATCATCTGAAAGAACTTGCTCAGTAAATTCAAGCTGCTGAACATACTGTATGTGCAAATATTTTAGTTATGTCAGTTGTTACATAATTTTATTTTCTCTTTGGTCAATAGGTAACATCTAATGCTGTATTTCATTTGGAAAATAAAACATATTCCAGTTTGACATCAATATGCTATTAAAGAAAGACCAAAGAAGTAACAGATTAACAAACATTTGCAGATAGAAAAACTAAAGGCCGTCACCTCTGAACTGAGCAAAGACAGGCCACACCAAATAGTGATTGATATGCATCTATGTTATCCCCAATTATAATACCTCTGTAACTTTTGACCAAGGGGTTAAGTGGGGTTCTATATTGCCTTGTTGTTTCCCCACATAATTTTAACCACAAAAAAAAGTGGTTAACTGGTGCTTGCCTTCCTCCCCAGTCCCCACCTACACAAACCCAGCCTTGTCTTTACTTTCAGGGGCGCTTGAAGAGCATACCTGAAGACATCGCAAAGGACCTGCAGGGAGTTCTCTCTCAGCTACGCAAACATGAGGCACTGGTTCATGAGCTCTCTCTGAATGAGGAGCAGGTATGTATATGTGTGTGTATCTGCTTCTTTCAATGTCTACTGAAGATAGTACACTTGGTATGAGCAATGGCTCACGTTTACGGATGAATGTATCTTTTTTTTTTTTTCGGAATAAGAATAAGCACTATCCACTCTATCTAAATCAAAAATGTTTGAATAGCTGCATTTGGCTTACGAGCATCTTCTTGCGTTGCTGTCAGCTCCAGGAGCTGCTGGATATGGTGGACAATGTGCTGGGAGCGTGCTCAGTGGAGCTCAGAGCCAAGCTGCAGGAGAAGCAGCAGGAGTTGGTGGTGCGCTGGGAGAAGCTGCGCCTCCTCGTCGAGAAGAGGCTGGAGAAGCTCAACCATGCTCGCCAAAGATACCAGTTCCTCAACACCGTAAGTGCAATAAACACACCGATAAGCATGAAAACACGTACACAAAGATGTATGCACACAGATATGATTACATATGACTATATACATACATTGAACGCACTATTGAACCATATGGTCCTTTCAGGTGTGCCTATGACATACAGTACATTTCTGTGTGTGTTGCAGGCTCAGGACTACACCCTGTGGAGTGCCCAGGTGCTAGGAGGTATGCGGGCGGAGGAGTCCATCCGGGATGTGGCCACGTGCAAGCTGCAGTTGGACCAGCACCAGCAACTCTGGGCAGAGATAGTGGCACGGGAGCAGAGCTACACCCGCGCACTCGCCATGGGGGAGGAACTACTGAAGCTGGACCCCGCCCATGCCAAAGAGGTGGGCAGTGCATTACCACAAGGGACCCTTATTTGAATGATGGGCAGAAGTGCAACATCTTACTAAAGCTGTTTTACTATTAATTACTACATTTCTAATCGTGCTGTATTAAGAAGTATCTGCCTGTGTTGCTTGTGCACCATGTAAGGAAGTAGTACATTTGCTATGCCCTCTATGTTGTCCATATTAGATATATTGTGTGTATTCATCAGTATGTGTGTTCATGAATGAGTGTTAACTTCCATTTCATTTTTGTGTGTGTGTGTGTGTGTGTGTGTGTGTGTGTAGGTGCGTGAGAAGCTGAGCTCCCTGAAGCAGGACAGAGAGGAGCTCCATGGCCACTGGAAGGAGAAGAAGCGTTGGCTGGAGCTCACACATCAGGAGCAGGTCTTCTACAGAGACTCCGAGCACCTGGACACCATCTCCAACTCACAAGAGGTCAGACACACTCAGATACAACACACACACACACACACACACACAGACACACACACACACACACACACATACACACACACACACATACACAAAGACAATTTTGACGTTAAACTTTTGTTTATCCATTTTGCAGATTCTGCTGAAGAACAGTGATTTGGGCAGTACAGTGGATGAGACAGAAAGACTCATCAAACGTCATGACGCCTTCCAGAAACTTCTCACCACTCAGGAGGAAAAGGTCAGCAGTCTGCTGAGATATGTTATTGTGCAATGGTAGTCTGTGTGGCTTACAGTGTTTCAGACAGAGTCTCTGTTCCACATGTCTGGATAGTCTGTCTTCTGTCCATCAAATCCACTCGATCTAACCAGTCTCACCCATGGCTGACACACAGCACACTGATCTCAGACCTGCTGAGAGAAAGTGGCACAAATCCACAGCACTAAACAACATTTGTGAAATGCCATAATGCAATGATGAAGAATGTCCCTTTTCTCTGCAGATGATTGCACTGCAAGAACTGGCTAGCCGTTTGCAGAAGGAGGACCTCAAGCGTGAGAGCGGCAAACGCATCCGCAACAAACTCAACGCCCTCGAGGAGAGGAGGCGACGCATCCAGGAGCTGTCCGTCAAGCGCGGGGAGGACTTGGACATGTCCCGGCTGCTCTGCATCTTTAGTCGGGATGCTGCTGAGGTCCTGCAGATCATCATTCATTTCCACCCCTACGCAAACACTGACCGCTCCATATCTTTTCTCATGACTGGACCGTACTCCTCTCTGCCACTGTAAAAGCTAATAAATAACTTGGGTTCTGACAGCTTTAGTTGATGCATGAGGTGCGATGCTGGTTGCCCGACATTGCACTTTGCCTGTTATTTAAATAAGACCCCATAGTCTAAAAGAGGAAATAGGAGATAGTAGGAGACATGCACACAGTCAGTCAAACCATTCAAAATCCCTCTGGCTAAAGCTGGTTTGTTTCTGAAGCCTGCTGTGTTCTCCCCTGCAGGCAGAGGAGTGGGTGTCGGAGCGCATGCAGAAGATGCAGGAGGACACCAAGATGGATCTGAGCAACCTGCAGACCAAGATGAAGCTCCTGCAGAAGCACCAGGTGTTTGAGGCCGAGATCCTCGCCCATAGCAAGATCATCGAGTCTGTACAGAAGGTGAGACACCCGGGCGCAGGGGACTAGTAATGGCCATCCAGCCTTTTTTTTTCGGGGTGTTTTGCCTTAATTTAGATAGAACAGTGAAGATCGATGGAAGGTTGGTGAGAGAGAGAGAGATATGGTGGGTGGGATCTAGTCTGGCTAACGTCAGACCTCATCTCATTGAGATGGGGTCTGGGAACTAGGCATTCATTTTCTCGTATTTGAAACGTGGTTTACGAATGCCCAGAGCCGTTTATTGGGCGCTATGAATGTCTATGAAATGCGTCTGTACGTAGCTCATAACAGCTTCGGTGTGTCGTCATCGTCTTGCTGCCCTCCCTCCATTCTGTGATTGGTCCCCTAACTGAGGCGAAAATTTGCTCCATGGTATCCAGGCTGCCTAGCAGCGTGAATAAAATCGCGCGCGTAAGGCAGCATGGGAAAACGCAGGCTAGGTGGGATCAGGAAATGCCCCAAGATCGGCACCCTGTATCTGTAGTTTGATGGTTAACTGTACTAAACTCTTTTTCACGTTTCACCTTTCACCTTCACTCTCTTGAGGCTGGGGATGAGCTGATCTCACTGTACCACCCGCAATCTAAGGAGATTCGCTCCACCATCACGGCACTCATCAAACACTGGGAGGCGCTCAAACTGGCTGTGGCGGCCAGAGGGAAGGTTCTAGAGGACAACCGAGACTTCCTGGAGTTCCTGCAGAAGGTGGAGCAGGTGGAAATGTGGATTAGACAGAAGGTGAGGAGTGTGTGCGTGCGTGCGTGCGTGCGTGCGTGCGTGCGTGCGTGTGTGTGTGTGTGTGTGTGTGTGTGTGTGCGTGCGTGTGTGTAATTATTATTAAGTACATGTGTATGTATGCCTCTGTAATAGGAAGTGATGATAAATGTGGGTGATGTTGGAGTGGACTATGAGCACGGCGTTCAGCTTCTGAAGAAACTTAACGAGTTTAGAGGAGCAGGGACAGGGGTGAGTAACATGAGCACAACAGCCCAAACGAGCCCCAGCGTCATCTCATAACACCTGACTGTAATATGTTCACACAGAACCTTTAAAAATGTAGTTTGGTTGAATAAAGTTACTATTGGATGTCAGCAAAGGTTGCCATTATAATATGCAGTTGAATAAACGTGCAAGAGTTTTGGCTTCCTTTCAGATACTTTTTTCTTTGTGCAATCTCCTCCATATAATGACTCTCTATGTAAAGACTGGACTTTACATGTTTTTAAATATCATGTATGTATCACATTGTGTTGACTGTCCACAGGAGGTGACTATGGACGATGGGCACATCAGAGCCATCAGCAACCTGGCCGCCCGTCTGGAGAGGCAGAACTGTGACGAGCTGGAGACAGTGAAGAAGAGGAAACAGCAGCTCAACGAACGGTAGGGTTACACACACACACAATCACACACACACAGACACAGACACACACACACACAACACACCACAACACACCACACCACACCACTCACTCACTCACTCACTCACACACACACAGACAGACACACACACACACACACACACACACACACACACACACACACACACACACACACACACACACACACACACAATCAGACGTTTTCGCATTGAGCCCTCGCAAATTTGGTCAAAAGCCAAGTAATGCAGCACCATATCCAATTTGTCCACTGAGCATGCTTGTTATGTCTTCATGCCGTCTGACTGTCAGCTCTGATGTGTTGGTGTATGTGTAGGTGGAATAATTTCCATGGCGACCTGAGCAGCTATAAGAAGAGGCTGGAGGGAGCCCTGGAGGTGCATGCCCTCGTTAGGGAGCTGGAGGAAGTACGCGACAGAGCCAACGAGAAGGTGAGCGGGCAGGTGTGTGGGTGTGTGTGTGTCTCAGATGGTGTGTTTTTTCCTGTATCCTACTTGTATTGGGATTGTGCATTGCCCTTTGCATGGTGTCAGTTGGGCTTGTGCATTGTGCATAATGATTTGTGTTGTTCTAGATGCTGCTGTTGCAAGACGGAGACTGTGGCTGGGACGTTGAAAGTGTCGAGGGTTTGATTCGCCGACATGAGGAGACCGAGAGGGAGGCCAGGGTGATCCAGGAAAGAGGAACAGTAAGTGAATCAGACTCTTCTCAAAGTCAAGGTCCTTCATTGGGCATCCACATACCTCGGGCCTTAAAAGAGGTGCTGTACAGGTGTGTGTACTGTGTAGCAAGCTGATGCTCCCCATGTGTCCTGCAGGCTCTGGAGAAGGATGTGAAGGGGCGCCTGAGGGGTCAATCAGAACTGACAGACAAACTCAAACAGAAGCAGACGAAGATGAACACCACACTACTGAACTTGGAGAAAGAGGTCAAACTCAGGTGAGTGGGAGGGAGATCTACAGAGGCTTATTATGCCCAGTGCAAGCTGGATTTCATATTTGTTTAGATTTGTTCATTATATAAAAGATTATGAAAAGATAGCTTTGTTCATTATGTAAAAGATCATGAAAAGATAGCTTTGTTTGTTATGTAAAAGTTTATGAAAAGATTGTTTGTAAAAATTCCTTTCTGATGTTCTGTGTTATTGCATAACGTTGTGTCCACATCAAAACTAATTTAGAAGGTCCAGAGACAAACCAGAAAAACTGCAGAAATTATAACTGGCACAGAACACTCATCAGTTTAGCTCATCATACTTCAGTGCTAGCACAGGGATGTATCAGCATGGAGACTCTCCCTATATCAGGTTTTGTGACGAGAGACCGATGTTGGGGATATGTGTTGCAGAAAGGAGCGCTTACATGATGCGCATGAGCTGCAGCTCTTCAAGGCCAACCAGCGCCTCCTGTTGGACGTGACGCTGAAGAATAGCTCGGAGATGGAACAGAAAGGACTGCCAAAGAGCAAAGCTGAGGCTGAGAGGATGATCGCCGAACACCAGGACTGGAAGGTGAAGACATTTTAATGTTTTGTCTGCTTCATATAAATATATCCCACCCTCTCCTAGTTCCATGAAGTCCTGTGCTGTAATAATATGCATTGTCCTATACGGTTTTATATAAAGTTTTGTTTTTAAACAATTCTAAATGTAGCATGCTTTCAGATAACTATTCCCAAACAGTGTGCTAATTCTTTCATGTGCTAATAATTTCTTTGTAGAAATCAATGAGATAAATGAATGTGTTCCATTGGTGTCTTTGTAGACGGAGATTGATGCTCGTGCAGATCGCATCGACTCTGTGAGGAGCTTTGGTCAGAGGCTGGTGAAGGCTGGCCATCGTTCAGTAGAGGAGATCAAGACGGCCCTGACTAGCCTGGAGGATGCCAAGAAGGGACTAGCCAAAGCCTGGCAGGACAGGAGGACAATGCTGGACCAAGCCCTCAGTTTACAGGTAGCAAAATGCCCTGAAGCCTGTACTTTTTCATTCTTCAATACCTGATTTCTGGGATTACGGTCTTATAAGTGATATAGGAGGACCCGTTTGGCTTCTGCCTGCTTTCTAAAACAGTGTTGACTCTTCTACAGGTCTTCCTGGGCTATGTGGAACAGAGCGAGAGTTGGCTTAGTAACAAGGAGGCGTTTCTGGCCAATGAAGACTTGGGGGTCAGTAAACAAGTTGTGTAATATTTGGTTCAGGATGACTTTACTGTCCACCCTGGTATACCTTATCATGAATACAATTTAAAAACTAGTCCTGCACGTTTACACTGTTGTTAGTTTTACATAGGGTCAGACGCTAACAAACTTAGATCAACTGACAACATGTCGGACAGTTCATATTTCCAGGACTAATACCTAGTCTCTGAAGCGAATCAAGCAATTTGTGTAATACTGTTTTGGCAGCTCAAAATTTTTTTGTAATACTGTTATGGTTGGCAGATAAAAAAAATGTGTAATACAGTTATGGTTTGCCAAAAAAGTGTATTTGATTTAGATGTGTTTATGTGATATGTGTTGTCTGTGTGCTGTGTACTGTTTGTGTGGTGTGGTGTGCCGTACCCTCCCAGGGCTCCCTGTCGGAGGTAGAGGAGCTGCAGGGGAAGCAGGCTCTGTTTGAGCAGACGCTGGAGGCCGAGATGGAGCAGGTGGAGGCCGTGCAGCGTCTCTCTCAGCAGCTACAGCAGCAGAAGCACTACGACTCCACCAACATCCAGAGCAAGAGCAGAGCACTGCAGCTCAGGTCAGAGGGCATTGCCACGGCAACTACACCTACAGGAATACTTTCAATTCATTCTGTAGATTGTCTGAAATGTCTATATTATGAATGTCTGTTTTGGCACTAGGTGCACAACAAGCAACAACGTCTTCCTATTATTTAATAAATATTTAGTGCCATCAGTAATATTCTATGATGTAATGCCCAAAATTACAGAGCAGTAACTGATAAAAAAAAATATCTGATATCAGACTAAACCCTGTACTTGTATCTCTGCCCACCCCCTCAGAAAAGACAAGCTGTTGGAGACGAGTCGAGCTCGGCGTCAGGCCCTGGAGGAGTCGCTGCAGCTCCACCGGTTCCTGAGTGGCAGCTCTGAGGTATGGCTGGGTTAGACTGTTCTCTCCAAAACCATCTAGTCACTGAGATCAGAACCATTTAGTGCTGTTGAAAAATATCTGTCCTGACCCCAGTTTTGAAAATGGCATCCTTGATGAATGGAAAAGTAGCATTTGTGTTGATGGTGATCCAAATGTATGATCCAATGATAGTGATGGTGATCCAAATTTAGTAAACAGTTTAATAGTGCACCTTATACACATCTTCTGTGATATGAGTGAATTTCAGAGCACTGTATTTAGTGGTTATGGCTCTAAACATGATGGGTCCTGGTAGATATTTTAAAGACTCTTGAAAGATGCATCTCTTCCAGAGACCTTGTGAGTGTACTTGTCTCTTGCCCCACAGCTCTGCTCTTGGCTCAATGAGAAGAATGTCATCGCCCAAGATGAGAACTGGAGGGATCCCATCAACCTGCAGGCCAAGCTCCTGAAGCACCAGAGCTCGGAGGCCGAGATCCTGGCCAACCACAGCCAGGTGGAGGCACTCTCCAAGGTAGGCATGTTCAGCTGACGCAGAGCATGACAACTGGGGACACTTGTTTGCAGTTGTTGTGGGAAAAAAATATTGATGCAATAAACAGTTCTGTGCTTCATACCTCCAACCCATAATTTGCTAAGATAAAGCCCTTCAAACAAAGCACGAGTCTTGAAATGGTTTTTGCACATACATTTCAGTGTAATTGCTATCATAACTAGGATGTGAAGACACCAGGCATTTTCTTTTAACTGTGTGCAAATGACAGCCTTGGCTAACACATAAATGGCACATTGGGAACTACAGGAAGGTGAGAGGATGCTGGTTGCTGGACACCCCGCTGGGCAGAAGATTACGCCCAGGCTGAAAGACCTGAAGGACAGCTGGACACAGCTCCTGGACAACTGCAAAGAGAAAAAGTCACGCCTCCAGCAAGCCTATCAGGTAAAGCACTAGTTGGCAGACCATACTGATACAGTAAGTTCTGAGCTACACCACGCACGTAACTGAAGCGTTCCGCTCGCATTCCGTTCGCATTGCGTCTGCAACAATTACTTTCCACTAAAATCAATGGAAATAGCTACACCAGATGTGATAGTGGCGCGTACGTTCGGAAAAATTGGACAATTCATCTAAAATGGATTTTACGTGTCGCAAACTGAACGCTTCAGTTACGCACCTGGTGTAGCTTCCCTGTAAGCCCCAAGAACTCCCCTTCTGGATCATCCACAGGTGTGTTGTGACAGTGTATCACCTGTTTAGCTACAGACCATTACGCAGAATGGATTACCGTATTTTCCGGACTTTAAGTCGCACCGGAGTATAAGTCGCATCAGTCAAAAAATGTGTCAGGAAGAGGAAAAACCATATATATAAATATATATATATATGTTGCACCTGAGTTGCAGGACCAGCCAAACTATGAAAAAAGTGCGACTTATAGTCCGGAAAATACAGTAACACACTTTTACGTTAACGTTTTACTTTAACTAAAGACACTATAGTACAGCGGCTAAGCACCGGAATCTTTCAGTTTTTGCAGAAAGCATGAAACTTGGCACAGTTATACTACTACCACTAGTGATCAAAAATTGAAATGGACCCCAACATATAGCGCCCCCTAGTGGCAGCCATCTTGAATTCAAATATGCCTACCATTCTTAATAGAATTGTTGATACAACTTCAAAATTAAACAAGATAAAAAAAAAGTCTTTTAAGTTCTAACACACAATTTTTAGGGTCGAGGAAGCTATTGACATGATTTCCAAACAAACTTGATGTTGGCCATTTTGAAATCCAATATGGCGGATACCAAATGTGAAAATATAGACCATCTCTATTGTTATTGATGATAGAAATATCATTCAAAAACAATTTCAAAGTTTGAACAGTCATTTTATCACATGACAACCTCAATAATATACGAGGCATCAAGTATAATCTGGTAAGATTCCAATATGGCCACTATGTGTAAGAAAATAAGCCAATAATTCTATATCCTGGTTAATTGAAGTAACTACCTACATCAATAAATTCTTATTCTACCACCTTCTCTTTCTGAGCAAACCTTAACTCTGACTATACACTGCTCAAAAAAATTATACACGCATTTTTAGCCAAAGAGACTTACAACCTGGTAAACAACAATTTCTCTCAACAATTCTAGAACAATTTAAAACAATTCAAAAAGGTAGAGTACAATAGGGAAAAGTGCATCAGTGAGTGTTGTTTTTATACAGTCAAGTCAGGTGGTAAGTGCTAGAATTAGCTAGTTGTAAGTAGTGCTACGAGAGGAGATATTCTCTGAAGAGCTGGGTCTTCAGGACTTTTTTGAAGATGGAGAGGGATGTAGACGGAGATAGACGATGTTTGTCTGAAGAGCGCAACGGTCGGGGGGTAGCATATATGCCTGTATGAGGGCATTCGAGTAGGTGGGAGCAGTAGGTTTAGCTGGGAGGACCAACAGTTTGGTTTTTGAGAGGTTTAGCTGGAGGTGGTGTGCCTTCATCCATGTAGATATGTCTGAGAGGTAATCCGGGGTCCGTGCCGAGACCAAGGGGTCATTAGGTGGTAGTGTAGTGGTTAAGTGTAGTGGTTAAGGAGCTGGGCTAGCGTGCAGTAGTTGTCGGTTCAATTTGAAAGTTGAAAGTTGTCGGTTCAATTCCCGGCTTCCACCGTTGTGCCCTTGAGCAAGGCACTTAACCCCAAGTTGCTCCGGGGACAATGTGATCCCTTGTAATATAGCTGACATATGTAAGTCACTTCGGTCAAGAAGTGTCTGCTAAATGTAATGTAATGTAATGTAATGTAATTAGGTGGAAAGCAAAGATAAAGCTGTGTGTCATCTGCATAGCAGTGGTATGAGAAGGTGTGCGAATGGATAATCTGTCCCAAAGAAGTAGTGTGGATAGCAAAGAGAAGGGGGCCCAGTACTGAGCCCTGGGGGACCCCTGTGGTGGGATGGTGAGGTGCGGACAGCTGTCCAAGCCATGATACGTTAAACGAGCATCATGTGAGGTAGGATTCAAACTGATATGGACTGGGTAATATGTTAGGAACAAAAGGATGGCACTTTGTTATTTGGGAATGAAAATGATCAATCCACAGAGGACTGAATTCAAAGACCCCCCCCCCCCCCCCCCCCCCCCGAAAATCTAAGTAGAAAAAATGACGCGGCAAGTCCATTTGCTTGAATTTCAGCGCAGCAACTCATGATGGTACTCAGTAGTTCGTATGGCCCCAACATGCTTGATGGCATCGGGGCATGCTCCTTATGAAACGGTGGATGGTGTCCTGTGGGATCTGCTCCCAGATGTGGACATGGCCATCACTGAGCTCCTTGACAGTCTGTGGTGCAACCTGGCGGTGTTGGATGGACCAAAATATAATGTCCCAGAGGTGTTCAATCGGATTTAAGTCAGGGGAGTGTGAGGGGACAGTCAATGGTATCAATGCCTTCTGCCACATTCTGGAGGAGTTGGACTACCTGTGCAACGTTTGTAGGCTCCAGGTACTGGCTTATGCTACCAGTAGTGACACTGACCCTAGCCAAATGTAAAACTAGTGAAAAACCAGTCAAGGAGGATAAAGATGGAAAATGTATCATTTGGTACAGGTATAGTACTACCCCTAGTGATTAAAAATTGAAATGGACCCCAACATGAAATGGACCCTCAAACAATCACTATAAGCCTTAAAAGAAACTTTAGCATATGGGAATTAGACCCACCCACCTCAATTGAATTAGGCTAACAGTAGGATGTGTTGGACTGGGTTATGTACTAATTTATCTAACTATGACTGGGTGTATGTACTAATTTATCTAACTCTAGGATAGAATACAAAATAGCTAATTTCCCAAAAGGCAGCATATGTTTCTTTAAGAGACTTGACAGACGCTAGCATCCATGGGTTTTAGCCTCCTTGCTAGCATGCCAGCCTCTAGGGGGCAAATTAGAAGGATTGAGCCCAGACAAGTTCAGGGTTTAGTCACACAGTCGAAACTTCACACATAGCCTAAACGCACCCCAGTTTTTGACTCAGTGTCAGAATGTATGGCTACTTCCTTAAAATCCAACATGTCTGCCATTTTAATTATGCATAGTTGCAGGGTAGGAATTTCACGGCGGCCACGTAGCCCCTTGCGTTGGCCGTGACGCCCCTTTGACAATCAGAGGTTTACAGGCCACGGTGGTCTTGGTGCCCCCTTCTTTCAATATTCTGCTTTGCGTCCTACTAATAGCGATATATATTTAGCCTATGGCCTGTCAAAACAATCTTAGCATTCACAGCGCAAATTACGCAGTGGAGAAAGTTAGCGCAAGAAAGAAAGTGCATCCAAATTCACCCATTCTTCTCAGTTGAACTAAGTAGCCTACTCATCACACAGACATCACAAGTAAAGCGCTTTTTCTCAGCTTTTAAACGATGTCAGCCGCTAATTGCTGTGGTGAACGCTTCGCGAGAAAAGTAAATAATATCATTCAATTTAATCATAAATTCTACTGAAGGTTTTGCGTCCATCTCCCTACCCATTCATCTCGGCGGAATACTTCACGAACCCCTCGTTTAACACATGACAAACCATATATCAGAATAAACAGCAGACCTTACCGAACACAAAGATGTAAAGCAGTCCCCTGTACAGTTAGCCGTTCCAGAGTAATCCCGTTTTTAATTTGCAGTAAATTTCAACATACATGGATGTCTCCAAATTTGGGCTTTAAGTTTTACACTGTGTTTGTTTGTTCCACATTATTTTATAACGGGCCAAATACTAAATAAATATTACAAATATCGCCTAGATATCGGTAAATCAGAGGACAGCTGACTAAGAGTTTGTGAAAGTAGCCTTAATGATCACAAAATGCTAAGCATGCATCTAGGCTATTTGACTTTCTTAAAGCTGAGCTGTGCTTAAATTGTTCAATACATGATTTCATAACAGGCCACATATCAAATAAATGTTAAATATAGCCTAGATATCTGCAAATATTAGATGATCAGATGATTTACAGTTATATGTAATGTGTCATGTTTCATTTTTTTGTAATGTTTCATACAGTGATGCAGGTCTACTGCAGTGAATAGGCTAAATACAACTTTGATCATTTTTATAGCCTACTACTGTATAGTTAACGTTGGCCTTAGTGCCCTGACATGTGGCCTTTGTGCCCTCCACCAAATATGCCCAACTGAAGGCCAAGTGGCCTTGCCCCCAGAATGTTGAAATTCCAAGCCTGCATGGTTGCCTCATTATGTATTTCATAATGCTGAAAGATGGCTATAGGCATGTCATATTATGTGTTAAAAGCAGCATAGCATTATAAATGTATAAAAAAGGGCATATTTTGGTGGCCATATTTGAAGTCAAGATAGAGGCCACTAGGGGGCGCTATGTGTTGGTGTCCATTTCAATTTTTGATCACTAGGGGTAGTACTATACCTGTACCAAGTTTGGTGCTTTCTGCGAAAACTGAACGATTCAGGTAAAAAATCTGGCCTTAGCCGCTGTACTTACTATGGCATTTTTGTGGCAAAATATTGATTGGATTTATTGTGTATTGGCACTGTGATCGATTTAATTTCTCTATTGCTGTCTTATTGTTTACTGAATGAAGCCATCAGACACAATATGGTTTTAGGCATATTTCCTCTCTCTCTTTCTGTTAGCCTTTGGTTTCGGTTCTCTCTCCCAATGACACCATCTCTCCTTATTTCTTTCCCTCCAAAAATCTCTGTTCTTTTAACTTTTTGGTTATTGTCTAATAAACTAAACTACTTTAAACCGTATATGTTGTAAAGACCTGATCTTAACACCGTCCAACTTCTAACATTAATATGAGCTGGTGCTGCTAGAAGGCTTGTAAGTGAGTACAGCTAGCTACATTCTCTTAACAGAACCTCACACTCACTCCCCTATCACCCTCTGTGTCATCAGGCCCTGCAGTTCCAGCGCTCCCTGGACGACATGGAGGAGTGGCTGAGCTCCGTTGAGAAGGACGTCTCCAGCAAGGACTGCGGGACCGACCTGGCGTCTGTCAGCCGGCTACTGAAGGCCCTGCATGATCTGGAGGAAGTGGTGGACGGCCACCGGGAGCGGCTCAAGGCCCTGGTAGACACCTCCAAGGACTTCTCTGCCCAAGGCAACTTCCTGGCCAAGGAAATCCAGCAGAGAGTCCAAGGAGCAGTCAACAGGTAACATGAATTTATCCATCAAGTGAATTTATTAGCAATCCAAGGATCCAAATCCTTTATTGACTTAAAGGCCCATACTGTTAATCTATTACACAGCAACTGCTGAACGGCTTATAGACCCTTTCAAATGCATGAACAAACATGTGCGTTCCTAAGGAATTTCCGGTGGCACAGAAAACAACATTGAGCTAATGGTAACTCCGGGACAAACGACAACAACAAAAAAGTTTTAAAGTTGACATTTTAAAGAGCAATACATTAAAGTGTGATTTTTTTTTTCATTTCAAAGTATCCTAATTGGTTTTGACGTTTCAACCGGAATCCCTGCAGAAACACATTGAAAGGGTCTATATTCCACAGTCTCACAGTTTCATGATCACAACTGATTTGGCGTCTTCATGTGTTGCCCAGCATATGGTACATTTGCACAGGGAAGGTTAGTGTCAGGCAGTTAGTGTAAAAGTCCTTGTCTTTCTTTGATAATTTTCAGATACAACAACCTGGCCGATCCCATGCAACTGCGAAGGGAGACCCTGGAGTCGTGGCACCTGCTGTTCCAGTTCAACCGCGATGTGGAGGACGAGCTGGCCTGGATTCAGGACAAGCTACCCGTAGCCTCCTCCAAAGACCTGGGCACATCACTCCAGAGCACAGAAGCCATGCTCAAAAAGCACCAGGTTAGACTGATACACTAAGCTACGTTAGAGTTAGCTGTAGGACTGCTTGATTATGGCAATAATCATAATCATGAGTTCAATCTCAATCAATATTGAGATCACACTTATTTAACACTATTATTCAGTGATTGAAATAAATGAAAAACAAATTAAAAAGAAACTCAAGGACAAGGTTTATAACTCAAGACAAAACAAGGCCATTGTTGTAAAATGCAATGCAGCTAAATAGTCATCATGTTTTGATTATCTTGTTTACATAAATATTGGACTACTTGACTACTAATAGATAAATGTGATTGATTGCACAGCCCTAGTCGTCACACATTGTGTGTTCTCATTCACTGAAAAGAAATCAAGTGAAAATACAATCTATGAAAATACAAATCCTTGGATGTATACAAAATACAATCACACTCACATTCGCACGAACATGCTCCATCACAATAAGAGTTCGAAGCCGTTATTTTAAGGTAAAATAACTAAATTCGGACCCCATTACAATACCTCCTTCCCTCCCACTGCGAGTTGCTTGTTGCTATGATTCTGACCCCTGAGTTTGTAATGTGTGTGTGTCCACACCCAGGTGCTGATGCAGGAGATCACGAGTCGCGCTCCGCTGGTGCAGGCCGTGAAGGAGGCGGGGCAGAACCTGGTACGCGGGCGGCACTTTGCCTCCCGTGATGTCAACGAGAGACTGGACGAGCTGAAGACCCTCTTTGAGGCCTTGAAGAAGGAGTCGGAGGGCAGGGGCCTATTGCTTCAGGAGGCCTTCAAAATACAGACCTTCCTCTCTGAGGTGCACCACTACGCATTTCATACCATGGATGGGGAGTCAGGGCCCATATGTTACTGTGTGTAGATAATTACAATGTCTTTATGTCATGTGTATGTCTTTATGTTATGTATGAGTTCGAGCAGCATTATATCTAATGAACACTACTTTCCCTGTAGGCATATAGATGGTATTATGGATGTTGGTATACAGCAACAACAACATGCTTCTAGGATTCCACCTGCAGTGCAGAGTTATGCAAAATTCGAATTGCAATTCTGCTTCCTGTTTGCTACCTCAATTGAAATGAAAGTAAAATTCAAGAATTGAATTGGAATTTAAGAGCCAGTTTCAATTCAGTTCTGGAATTTTGCACAACCCTGCTGCAGTGACACCTATTTCAGCACATTACAGACCACAGCATGTGGTTGTGTTGTTCCTGGTGTGTAACATCTCTCTCTCTCTCACTCTCTCTCTCTCTCTCCCCAGCTGTCTGAGCTGGAGCTGTGGATGGAGGAGCAGAAGCCAGCCCTGGAGTCCAGAGACTTTGGGAAGAGTGAGGAGGCCACAGAGGCTCTGTTGAAGAAGCTGGACGCTGTGGACCTAGAGTTCGAGAACCACCAGGGGAAGCTGACCTCGCTTCAGAAGAGAGGGGACCAGCTGAAGACCAGTGGCCATCCTAACAGGTACATTAGCCAAGATGCTATCAATTGACCCTTTCACGGTTCACGACACAAGAAAAATGTGTGCACATGTCGGGGTCAGAAAGCTTTCCATCCCATTGAATTGTGTGTGTGTGAATTGACTGAAACGTCAAGGAAACGTCAAGAAAAATGCCTACTTGTACTACTTTTTCACGTGATGCACACTGGGCTTGTCAACCAGATAGCCGTATATGGCGGGCCAATGAATCTCTGGCCACTTGCTAACATCATCTACCCATTCTGTTATCAGCTCAGGATCAGGCAGACAATCGCCATTAGCTAAGACTAATTTATTAAGGTACGGTTTGTGGTCCTGGGGTAACAATGACAGTGCATACCTTGACATTAGCTGGTCTATTAGCTGCTCCACTTTTCTGACCCCATGCTGCGCGTGCCGTGCATCCAACCTAGACTTTACAAACATTGAAGGGGTCTATAAAGGTTAGAGTGTAGATGAAACTAATATTTTCTCCAACTGGGGTGCTGACCTGCATTGCCATTATTCAGAGATAATATTTGTTTAATCTCTACAGTTAAATAATGCTCTATGATTTCATTGAACATTGAACAATATAGAGGTTACATATAAATGTTAAAATAAGGAAAAAAAAATCTTACACCTTTATTATTCTCTCCATCCAGTTCATTATTGTTATATGTCCTGCATCTTTTGGTCAAATAAGCAACATTTATTCCCTTTAATGTAGTCTCAGTAACAAGATATGATGGGCAGGTATAAGTGTACGTTCCCTCTGCAGCCCGCTAGTGAGTAAGGGTCTAGCGGATGTGGTGGAGCAGTTCAAGGCCCTGCGGCAGCTGTCTGCGACCCGCCGGACTGCCCTCCAGGACCAGCTGCACCTGTACGTGTTTGAGAGGGAAGCTCAAGAGCTGCAGGCCTGGTTCCACACGCGCATCGCCCAGGCCCAGTTACAAGACTTCGGACAAGACCTTGAGGATGTGGAGGTATACTTTCAGATAGGGGTGTAATGTAACACAAAAATCACGGTTCAGTGTGTACCTTTTGATGTCACGGTTCAGTTAATTTTCGGTACAGTACGCCTGTAGGTACTGCTAACCTAAAATTCACTGACAATAATTTTGTTGCACGGTGGGAATAGTATTTTGAAAAGGTGTCAAATGTTTTGACGTTAATTGACTAAACTGACATATGGTCCACTATACTTGTTTGTGTGGAAACTCAAAATTGTTTGTGTGTGTGTGTGTGTGTGTGTGTGTGTGTGTGCGTGTGTGTGCGTGTTGGGCAAGTTCATCTCAAGTCTTCATAGTAGCTCTGAGGATGTTTTTAAGATCTGTATAAATAAAAAATGGTAAATAAATGGTGCCACTGAAATATGTAATGTTAACTGATGAAAGAAGTTTAGATTATTAAATTTGTCTGTCAGAGCACGGAAATAGTTACATTATGATAAGTGGTATTGAGGGCTCATTCCTTCTAATCAAATCTACAATTAGGCCTTACGACATATCTACAGCTGTGCATATGTGTAGACATATCTGCATAAGCTGAAGATAATGGAACAAGAAAAAGGTTTCAAGGCGATGTTATTGTCCTCTCCTCCCTGCAGGTCCTTCAGAAGAAGTTTGAGGACTTCTCGGGGGAGGTGGCCTCCCTGGGTCAGCACAAGCTGGGCAGCGTCCAGCAGCTGGGCCAGAAGGTGAGCTCCAGTGGGGCCCAGCTCAGGGAGAAGACCCTGCAGCAGCTGTGGGATGAGCTCAACCAGGCCGTCAAGACCCGTGCAGAGGTGAGGGCGCTGAGGGTCATGGGGGGGTCACGGGAAGGTCAACCATAGTGGTGACTCACCAGGTAATGATTTTGTATTAAAACAATTTCAGGTGATGGTTATGATTATAGTTAATCACTGAGTGTAAAAGTCAGTTGATCACCAGTGAGTAAATGTTTTAATATTTTGTGCTGATCATCTGTTCACTGGTCTGATAAGTCACCTGAAATTTTGCAAAAATTCTGACTATGTTAAATTTACAATTTTATGGTGTCTTGTGTCTAATTGTGCCTTTAGCATTGTATTGATGATGTTTTTATCATGGGGTCAAAGATGAATCTGCGGGGATGTAGGCAACAAACTATTTCATTTTACTGCAAAAAAATCACAACTTCATCTATCTTTGCCCTGTGCCTGCTTATTCTCAATGGAATGTGCAGACGCTGCACAATTTGAACAGTTAGACACAATTACTCAGTGACCAGTCATGAGCAGTTGAATAGCACCATATTAATGATTCATCTCTGACAGAATCTACACTCAGCGCGTGAAGTGCACCAGTTTGACAGCGACGTGGATGAGCTGAAGAGCTGGATGAGTGAGAAGGAGGCGGGTCTGGACTCTGAGGAGCAGAACCACGACCTGCTGAGTGTTCAGGCGCTGATCCGCCAACTTGAGGGTTTGGAGGTAAGATTAGATGATGCCCTCAAATGGTATCGTATAGTGTTTGTCCACACTATAGCGTTTTTGTATATAGTATGGTGTATGTCCACATCAGTCAGAGGCTACATTCATTGTTTTGCACGATTGCAAAAATACACACCTATAAAGTATTTTTGATAAAAAAATATGAAGCCATTTTCTTCAACAAAATAAAATGCAAATGACAAAATACTATTTTGTATTTGAAATACTGATGTTTTTGTAGTTTATCATTGTCAAAGGGTCCAAATGCTCTTGGATGCTCTCAAATGGTATCATCAGGGTCAGGTTGGATAGATTATCTTTTTTGTTTTATAATTATCATGATCAGTATAACATTTCTATAGAGTTTCTCATTGTTTTGTAAGCATTCAAATTCGTTATTTTACATTGGTCACAATGATGTGGCTATTCTAAATAGGCCTACATCATAGTTTGACCCACACAGCACACAAGACACACACATCTGATTGAATTTCACTTAGTTTTATGAGCATAACTGAACTAAAAAGCGTACTCATCTAAAGCCAATGTTTTAAGAAATACTGTCTACTAAAACAACGTTTCAGTAAGGCGGAATTAGCGGGAAGTGAAGGTTACAGTATGGCAGCAGCGCGCCCTGAAGCGCGTCTCGTAGTAGATCCTCACACGGAACACCTTGTCCAGGAGGGCACACGGGCACGGCAGTGCCAATTATGGTCAGCATGAACAAGAGGGTGGCTGTAAATCCTACAGTGCAAATCAACGGCTTCAAATGCGCTGATAATCTCCTCTTTGGTGGTGTCTTATCAAGCACCTGTAAAGCGACATAACAGTCACAACCCATTCCAATTCGCAAGTCACCATTCAGCATTTTTAACACAGGACTAGGTTAATTTTTACTGCGATTGGCCCATTAGTTGCGGAGAATTTCATTGGGATTAAATTTGTATTCACACTTTACAATTTGAGGTGGTTAGGCTATACTGCTGATAAAATGATTAAAAAAACGAACTTACAATTCCCGAGGCCTCGGGTGGTGTTTCCTGAGGTGGTCTGTCTTGACATAGGCTCAGTTCTTCTAAAAAACTAGGCTGTCTGGTGGATTTACGAGGAAATTGGGGTTTTGAGAAACGCCATGTCTGACATGTTCCGAAAGATGTTACGATATCCTGCGTTGATTGTATTGCTTCGGTAACCTCGACCTTTAATTTTGTCTGTCTCTCATTCCACTCTTTGACAAACTCCGAGCGCTCTTGCATGGCCGAGTTCAGTTCTTCGAGAGCAGCATCTCTCTGCCTTATGTCTTCCAACTTTTGCTGAACGCAGTTTTGTCCGAGTGCATTTTGGTACTCAAGCGTGCTTGCACAACTACTGAGATTTTGAATTTGCTCCTTGTCTGTCACTCTTATACGTCTGAGGATTGACAGTTCTCCAAGACGAGATTCTAACTCGTCTTTGAGGTCAGAATTGTTCGTCTCCAATGCCTTCTGTTGAGACTGTAATCTACTGAGATTTTCGGTGCCTTTTTCTAAAGCACAACGCATCTTATTCAGATCCTCGTGTTTAAGATCAATCTCTTGAAGTTGTGGTGACAGTCTTCGGATTGCCAATTTCAAATTCAGGTTATCACGACAAAGAGCGCGATTCCGTTCTGCCGCTGCGTCGTGGGCCTTTTGAAGTTCTGCGCTCTCCATCTGGAGTCTCTTGGCGGAGAGCTGGAGAGGTGCCATGCCAGCCTTGTCAGTGTCACTCAGCATTGTAGAATAGACTTAATCCTCAATAAACGTAGATTAATGAAACTGTGTAAAACATATTGCTTTGCTTCGACAACTAGTTTTCCGTTGGTGTTCCATCGAAGCGGACCGCCCCCGCTCAGGGATGCGGTAATGATTTGCTTGTCGGTCCTCGCTTCTTGTAAAATCAAAACCTAGCCTACACTAAAAAATATTGAAAAGAATGAAAGAACAACATTAGATCTGCGAGATCATTGTGACGTTATAATCCGAGTTACCGCAAAACAAAGAGCAAACAAAATTCTATGAACGTCATGTGCAACTATGAGTTTTTCATAGCTTTCATTGTCAATAAGACATTTATCATATTTATTGAAATGACATGTAACTATTTTGAATTTGTTATATGGAGGTATATATATATATATATATATATATATATATATATATATATATATATATATATATATATTGTAATGGGGTGTGTAAAATAATTAGTGGGTTTGTGTAAAATAATTAGCAAACATATAATTTAATTTACAAAAAAATGTATGCAATGGAGGGGTTGACAACAATATTGGATGACCATTATCTTCGGGGCCTTGGATGGCAATGACCTGATTCTGTGATGAAAATCATTTCATGGGTTCAGGAAAACACCAATAATTAGTGTCGAACACAGTTTGTCACTCCATTTCCAAAAAGCTGGTTAAAAGTCTTAATATGCCAAAAAGAAACCATATTTAGACATGTAAGATAGGCCATGGCAAAGACGAAAACTGTGCTGTGGTTAGACCAATTCAATTTTAAAATTATTTTTGGAAATCATAGACTTCGCCTCCTCCAGGCTAAAGAGGAGAGGAACCACCCCACCCAACGTATCAGTGCACAGTTCAAAAGCATCTATGATGGTATGGGACTGCATTAGTGCCTATATGTCATGGGCAGCTTGCACATAGAAAACGCACAGCTAATGCTGTAAAGGTTTTGAGCAACATAGGCTACCATTTAGACAGTGTCTTTTTCAGGAAGGGTATTGAATATTTCAGGAAAACAATACCAAACTGCATTCTGCACATATTCCCACACTATGGCAGCCTAGAAATCTAGACGCACCCTAGCGGCAGCAAATTTAATTTAGCTATAACACTATAGCTCCAAACAAAGCAGAAGAGTCTGGGTGCTAAAATAGCCGGCCTGCTGTCCAGACCCATCACATTGGTTGTGAACAGAAAAACACAGCAAAGATGATCAAATATTTCAGTCAAGAATGGATCCATTTTTCATTCTTAAAACTCCAGCAACTGGTCTCCTCATCAGTGTCCAAATGTTAAGAGACTGTTGTTAAAACATGAGGTGATTATGTAGCCTCTGTCCCCTGTCCCACCTTTTTACAAATGTGTTGCTGGCATCAGATTAGGAATGAGCAATCATTTTCCAAATAACAATACAATTATATTGTGCATATTAAAAAATAAAAAATATGTTGCACTAATCTCAATAAAATATAGGGATTACATGTCTTTTGAAAATCATAGCGTTCTGTTTTTATTTACATTTATACAGTGTTCCAACTTTTTTGGACATAAACAATGTTAACATCAATTTGTGAAAATAGTGAATATCTCTGGGAGATGTAGATGTAGCACCATAGGACAGCTTATCACTAATGATTGATAAACAAGTACACTTACAAACTTGCACTTCACTACATGTGATTTTTATACACCTCATGTTTGGAGTTCCATATACTCTTCAGAGTATGAATTCATTTCAAGGTCAGCTTCACCCGTGCCGAATTTCTCCTTACCTTTCAGCCTCACTACTTAACCGTTATCACTCTCCTCATCCTTTTTCTTCTACTTCCTCTCCTCACACATCTTTACATCAAAACCTCTCTTCCTTTTTCCTTCCTTCTCTATCCCCCTCCCATTTTTCTTTCTCTCTCTCTCTATCTCTCTCTCTCTTTCTCTTTACAATCACCCTTTAATTTATCCTCACTCCTGCCCTTCTCCAAAGCAACTTACATACAAGGTACAATGCAAGCACAAATAGCCTATCATTGAATAAAAAACTGCCATGAAAAAGATGTAATTTCTTTAACATGTCTCCCTCCCTCTCTCCCCTTGGTCAGAGAGACCTGCTGGTGATTGAGGAGGAGGTGCAGCGTCGGCAGGAGGAGGGTGCGGACCTGGTGCGCCGGCTGCCGCAGGTGGGGGAGAGCGTGCGGGAGCGGCTGCAGGAGGTGACCCTTTGCTGGGGGAGCCTGCAGGCCAAGGCCAGCCAGCGGCGCCAGAGGCTACGGCAGGCGGAGGCTGTCCAGAGATACCTTGCCGACTGGAGGCAGCTAGTGTACGTGTGCCCCCCCCCCCCCTTCAGTCTCATCAAATGCAGACTCAGGATCAAGCCAAAGCCACTCTGATGTTTCATCCACACAGAGTGCCTGTTGTATACTGGATATCTTGAGAAGTTTGTAGTAGCAATTTGAACATGGCAGTGCTTTGCCTAAGGTTTAATTAGTAGGTTTCAGCTTGGTATGATGCTATCTCCTTTGGAATATGTCTCTATAATCTCTAAGCAAGACGCAGTCTTGTGGGATAAAAATATAAGAGTGATGATCCTGAAAATGTAAAAGCAAATGGCATAATACAGCTGAAATGTGACAATGACTGTGCGCTACAATCATATCTCTTCCTTGTCATGCTAATGTGTTTCTCTTTTGAAAATGCCATGTTTAAAAATCTTACCGCAATTTCAAATGCCATTAGCTTTCGGCACAGCTGGAGTGCTATCTGGATACTAATTAGCTGCTGTTACAGGACGTGGATGAGGGAGACCCTGTCCCTGGTGAGAGGGGAGGGGGTGGGAAGTGAGCCGGGAGACCTGGAGCAGCTGATCAAAAGGCATGAGGAGTACCGCACTCAAATTGACAGACAGCTGGATCAATCAGAGGCTGTCAAAAATGAGGGGCGGAGTCTCATACGGGAAGGATTCATGTGCCAAGAGGTTAGTATTGTGGCCAATATCTGTGTGTGTGTGTGTGTGTGTGTGTGTGTGCATGTTGAAAAACTACATCTTTGAGAGAGTGTTTTCACATCTGTATTTGTCTTATGTTGGTATTCTTAATTTAGGCTAATTTATGGTCCAGGTGACAAGTGTCGATTAACAAAATATGTCGTAAGAGACAACATTTGTGGCTGCTATAGGGTGTATGTTGTATATAGAGCTTGTTGCGTACATCAAAAAATATGAAACTATGCAGACATTGTCACAGTGTGTGTCTGTTTACCATAGAACTTAGGAGATGTTCTATTTGACAGTGTGTTGCTCGTGCAGGACTGAAAGCCTACAGTGCCATGACATCTGTCGACAACAATATTTTTTGTTGAGAGACAGTTGTCGCTTGGACCATTAATTGGCATTTAGAGGTGTTTGTAACTGTGTGTGTGTGTGTGTGTGTGTGTGTGTGTACGTGCGTTTGTGTGTGTGTGTGTGTGTGTGTGTGCGTGTGTGCGTGCGTGCCTGTGTGTGTGTGCGTGTGTGTGTGTGTGCGTGTGTGTGTGTGTGTGTGTACGTGCGTGTGTGTGTGTGTGTGTGTGCGTGTGTGTGTGTGTGTGTGTGTACGTGTACGTGCATGTGTGTGTGTGTGTGTGTGTGCTAGCTGGAGGAGCGCGTGGTCGAGCTGCAGGAGCTGGAGCAGACTCTGCAGGAGAGCTGGGAGGAGCAGCAGCAGCTGTTGGCCTATCAGCAGGAGCTGCAGCAGCTGCAGAGGGAGCTTGAGCAGGCCGAGCGCTGGCTCAGCGCCCATGAGGGCGGCCTCAAGGCCCACAGCTACGGGGTAGGAGCACCAACAAATACACAGATGCAGATACACACACACACACACACACACACACACACACACACACACACATATGCAT
The DNA here is from genome assembly GCF_018492685.1 of Alosa sapidissima. Taxonomy (NCBI): domain Eukaryota; kingdom Metazoa; phylum Chordata; class Actinopteri; order Clupeiformes; family Clupeidae; genus Alosa; species Alosa sapidissima. Next base: position 15,626,723 of record NC_055975.1, read on the forward strand.
ACAGATGCATATACATGCATACATACACAGATACACAGAAGCAACACACACACATAAAACAGATACAAAGCACACACACACAGACACACACACACACACACAGGGCTCAATCACATGCACAACCAGTACTAAACAGGTGTATAGCTGCAGCAGTGACAACTAGTAGGTTTCCAAACTCACAGTCCAACAACCAGCTTGGCAGCAGCTTTAGGATGTATCAGAACTAACTTTCAGTATGTCTGATAGTCAAAGTGTGGTTTGACTTTCACCTGCCCCAGTGATTGCCATTGTTCAGAGTGATCTAGGGTTTAGATGTGGAGGTTCACACTTTGCTCTGTCTCCCAGGACTCTGTGTCAGATGTATTGGAGTTGCTGAAGAAGCAGGAGGACCTGGAGGCCATGATTGAGGCCCAGAATGAGAGATTCAACGCCTTAAAAGAGAGAAAGCTGCAGGTCAGGAAAAAAACAACCTTTCCAGCGTGTGGACCATGGGGTTGATGGAACAACAATAACAAAAAATGATTTCTAAAAAAAATTTGTCATTGCCGCATTGTCGTATTTGATTTTCTTTCAGATTGAGCTTAGAATTGGCGAGTCCAAAAAGACGCCTGTGCGAGTTTCTTCGCTGAAACACAAGACGGCGGACCTCACTCTGACTCCGACTCCGAGCGCCCGGACCACCGTGCCTTCTGTGCTCAGGAGCAGCAGCAAGGGTAAAAGTGATCCCCCAGCCTCTGCCTCCATCCCCACAGCACATTTCCTGAGTAAGGCCCCTCCTAAGAGTCCCTCGCTGGCCTCCTCCAGCACGCCAGCTTCACTTTCTCGATCTCCACTAAGGTCCACCTCGCCCGAGTCCAGACGATCGGCAACGTTGTTGGAGAAATACTCAGAGTCTACCAGCTTTACAGAAAAGCAGCCCTCTGGTAGTCCCACATCCGTATCTGAGATACGGTATCCATCCCGGATTTCTACCCGTGAGCGGGAGCTATCTTCAGGTGTTACTCCTGGAGAGAGGCCACCCCTCGCCCCAAAGCCAAGGCTATCCAGCCAGAACCTGAAATCAGTGCCCTCTGAGCAGCAGAGGCTAGATGCAGACCCCCCCAAACCAGCCCCTAGGTCCTCTGAGTCGCCAGTCTCAAATGAACCATCCCCACAATCCTCTCAGAATACAGACCACTCTGGGCTTGCTACTGCTGAGCCTTCCAGGTCTGAGGAAACGCCTGAACTGGCTTCACAAGCCTCTAAGTCTCCCGACCATCTTGAATGCTCCATTGACCTTGACGAGGCTCCACTGCAACATG
>NC_055975.1:15630523-15658023 GCF_018492685.1 Alosa sapidissima
CACACTGTCCAGGAACACTCCTCCCTCCGTCCCACCCCCTCAGCCCCCCACAGACACAAGCGGAAAGGACAAAACGAAAAACAAGAGCGTCTTCAAGAAACTCTTTAAGAAATGATCCGCCACAAGAGGGCGACAGGCATCCACGCAGCCCACAGTCGCTCATCACTGGCACTTAGTTTAAAACCGCAATAGTTAGGCTAACTGTGATGGTTTCCGGTTCCCTTTGTTATAATTTTCAGAAAGAGTGTTTAAAATACTACATCTGGCCTGATTAAAATATGACCGGATTTTAAAACAGTGATTTTCAAAAGAAGCTGGGTGATTCGTTTTTTCAATCAAATGATCGAGCGCATGTTTACATGGAAACATATTGCAAAATGTATTTATTTTATCATCAAAATCTTGAAAAGAATAGAAACGATATGGTGTGATCACAGCCTATATTTGTGGGTATATGCTTTTTAGGTGAAATATTTTGCTATTGTTTTATTTTTCGAACTGCGAACTGTTTTCAAATCAGTTTTAAATGAAATGAATAAATTAACAAATATTGAAAACGTGAGATTCTGATACATATTCCATGATCTGATCCATATAATGTTGTCTATTCGGCCAAAAGTGTGGTTTCTCTGACCATATGGGAAGTTGTGTGGCCTTATCACCGCAGCTGGACAATTGCATTTTTTCGTTCCCTTGGCGTGTCTTATGTTTAATATTATAAACGCAGGTGCAGAATCTATGCTGGTTCGTTTTAATCATTGATTTGGTCACAAAATATAAAAATATAAATCATTATCAACAACCGCTGTGTTTATTTGCTCATGTATGAGGATGTCACAATTTTAGTACATTCTGGATTAGACGTTTACTACCACCAATATGTGCGTAAAATGTACATTTTAATCCAAATGGAGCACCATCAAATACGTGGACATAGGTGCAGGCTTTTCATATTTCACAAGCAAGTTGTAGGCTAAAAGGATACTGTCATTATGTAGAAAACAATATTTTTCTACACGAAGCTCAGTAATCGATAATTGTGCCATTTCACATTAAGCAAGTTTGTCATTACTAACCCTAAATATTTAAACCGCCTCGGTCGTCAGCGGTATACCCGGAGACGTGTACTGGTGACGTCACTGACATGTGCTGGTTTAAACTGTCTCAACTTTTAAATGAGATTTCATAAATCACTATATAATATGCATTATATGGTAGCCTATACATTCATGTTAAACACAACTTTGATGACAATAGATTGGCCTACACATTTCTATTCTGGGGTATCCGAGAAGTGTCACGTGCGAGGCCCGAGAACTAATTGGGTCTAGATGTTTACAGTCATGTCAAGAAGAGCCTACCATCCTAGCAGGAAGTTAGCAGACGAATGTGTAAAATTAGAGTTGCACTGTGCATTGTTTTCCCCTGTATATCTTCCATAATATAAACTAAGACCCTTTGATTCCTAGCCTACTATAAGTCAGACAGGTAATTTTGCCGTTGACAAGAGCTGTAGACTTGGGACTCATCCTATTCCTAAGTTATCATGGCACTATGTGGTCTTCCCCTGAAAAATGTAATCACTTAGGCCTAATAGGCAATGCCAAAGTGGAATGCCAAAGTGCCCTTCCATTGATAGACGCGCTCGTAGCAGTTTTGTTCTGTTAAGTGCAAGCTGATCACGCTGGCAGACTATAATTTTGTGCATAGAGCTAGGGGGCGCTAGAGACCATACAAATTCTTGAGAGAGCGTGAGTTCAAAAGTTCACCATTGGACGAGAGTTTTTTTGTCAGACAGAAATTGCCAGCAACCCTTTTTAGTTAGTCTAGAAATATCTTGCGTCAGTAATGGTTCCAATGAACATCTATCGGTGTAGCCAACTGTTTAAGTTTGCTTCGATTTAATTGAACGGTAGTGCTAATCAAAGTTCGATTTCCAGTGAACTAAGTGGCCTTTGCTATTTTGTAGTAGCCTACATTGCAGGTTATCAGGCCTTTGCATTGTTTAGGGTTACCCTCAACAGCTTCGCTTAAATGATCTACTAAGTAGGCTTGGTTAGGTTGTCTGAAATAATAAATACAACTGATAGGACATGTCAAGAGTCAAATGTTTCTTTACATTTTCCCTCTTATTGTTACACACGATAATTAGTCATACATAAATAATTTGGTAAACAGTTTTACGTTTAGGCCTACATCATTAACTTAATTACAAACAAACGCATGTAATAGGCTGTATTCACTGCTAGACGTCGTTCAGGATTAAACGTCGTTAACTCGGTTACATTGTATTTCAAATTGTCTAAAGTTGGTAGTCCTATAACACAAATATTTGTGAAGAAAAATGTGTTAACCATTTTCAGAGTGATTTTTTCCGCATTCCCCGATGCTCTTGAAACATTATGGAAGTTGAAGGGCCTAATGTATTCGGAGTTCTGTGTGAACTCATCTGATTCATCTGACCTTGAGGGCTGCGCTGGTTTGGTCTATAGCCTACTTTAAATTTGTATTGTTATTATTGTTGGTTGTGGTGCGTCATTGAGTATATTTTTATAGGGTCACCTAACCTAAAACATTTTTGTTTCTGTTGCTACACTTGGACTACAAACGAGCCACACGTTTTCTCTTTGTTCTAAGATACATAAACCAAACTGGTCACTCGAAGAGCGCAGACCTCTGCCAGGGTCAGGTGTCCTATCTCGCAAAGTGAAAAATAAATCCTGAACGCTATAGCCAAGATCTTTCTCAACCGTCTATAGCCATATCCTGTCCGTGAGTTCTGCCTACCCTATTCCCACTGCCGTCTGCCACTGTGCTCTCTTCCACCTCGTCTTGTGAAAATATTCCGATACCGAGCTGACAAACAAAAGAAACGAACCTTAAACGCACTAAAATATTTATTCAGACATAATCTAATATGAACTAAAATAATATGTTCTTCAAGAAAATGTTATCAGCCTCTAGTAGCCTACGGTAGCGTATTTATAAAGTCACGTTTAACAAAGGCCATATTAAGTCACTGACATTAGGACAGGAGAGATCAGAGAGTCGGGTTTTATGGTTGTTTTCTTTTCTGCCATAGATTTAGCTTAACGCTCAAATGTAATAACTTTTATACCAATCCTCAACGTTTAATTGAATTAAACAGTTCAGTCCTGGAGCAAGCTGACGAGTGCGCCAGTCTTGCAAAAGAACATAAAATGAGTAGACTGATTGATGTCTATAATGGAGCCTCCGGTTTGTATCTGCAGTTCTCCATCCAAGTCTGTGACAGATCGCGTCCACAAATGTGTGAAGAGGAGCTGGTGAAAGGGCTACCGCCAGAGGGCGATCCAATTATACACTTTGGAATTAAGACCACTATGTGGGCTCTAGGCTGTAGCCTATCCCTGCCTGTATAGCTTATCGCAGGCGACATAGCCTATCCCTTAAAGGTGAACAATTACTGTTTATGTAAGTGATATGTTTACAAACAATTTGTTATGAGTGGGCTACCGAACACCCCCGGTAGCAGTAAAACCAATAAATGTAGGTTACTTTTGGCCACGCTTTTGTTTGGATTTTTTTTTTGTTTTGTTTTACAGTAGCCTATAGAATAGGCTTACCTATTTTATGGGGATCGCGCGTTTGAGCTACTGTTTGCATAAGCATTCTATTCACATTCATGAAAACACATGCCATATGTCTGTCTTTATTTATCATTTGCAAATTAGACTATGTCATGCCATTTCAATACCGACTAAATTGAAAAACTTAAAATCACATTTTATAAAATAGTGGCTTAATGCAAAATGTAGGGGACAAAACTCAAAAGTATCCTGTGGTATACATATTGGGAAATAATGCCTGTATGCCACAAGACAACATCACCGTATTCCCAATTAGCAGTGTGATGTGAGAATCCTTAAAATATTAGCTACATCTGTTCATTATAGGCTGTATAGCATATCATTGGTTACTTCATAAAATCCTCATAGCAATAAGTTATAGTTGAGAAGTTGAGTTACCTCATTAGGAGGTTATTTGACATTGTCGTTGTCAACCAATTGTGGTGTTTTTCGGGCAAATTAGGGCTCTTGATATAGCCTGTATTACGATGTCGAGACTGGAAAGAAATGTTATGCTACTCCAGGGTTAAAACAGTTGTAATGACAGCATTCTAATGAATGATCATAGGCCTATATCTCCGTCCCTTCATCTATCCATCCATCTGTCCATCCGTTCGTTTGTTCGTTCGTTCGTTCGTTCATTTATTCATTCATTCCTTTGTTCATTCATTCATTGCCAAGTATTTTTCGTTCAGTTGTCCTATATAAAGAAATGTACTTTCTTGAGCGTGGGGGTGACTTGAGAAAATGTGCACTTTTCTGATTTATACAAAAGGTCAAAGACAAATATATGTGTTTGTTTATTTCTGCAAACATGCAGAGCTCGAAGACAGCGCTGGCAGCTAACGATTCACATTAAGTGATGCTGCAAGGTCTCTACTTTAAAGTATCACGTTGTTGGTAAGGGTTTACGCACCATGCAGAAGGTGCTGGGTCTCCAGAATAAACGCTTTACACCGAGACTCGCTTATCACATCACCAAGTTCTAGGCATGATTCAGTGAACTGGGCTGCTACACACGTCTTTTATTACCAAGTAAAATGTTCACATGCCCCTGACGCAATGAGCAATATCGATCAATATCGATATCGAGACTTAACAAGATTTGGAAGTCCATTTACAAGCGCCTTTAGTTACTATCTGTTCACATAGGCCTAGTACTTGGTAATCATATCGAATGGCCTAGGTTAAGATAAACACAGGACAACAACAGTGACAATATATGGCATAATATGTTCTGAAAAGTTAAAACTATTTTAATATCAAATGTTAGCGGGGTCATTTGACCACAACGCAACAACGCAAACATAAAATAATCACCCGCCGACTTGCGTAACCTATATATAATGCTCTCTAACAGGCTTATCACAAGTGTATTTGCTGGACTATAAACAGTGACGTTTCTTCCCCTGAGCGCTTTTTGTGCCATGATCAAAGCGCAACATATCCGAATAAGGAAGCAGGCGCATCAATGTGGAGTCACAGGGATTCCACTAAGGTTTGTTTATTTGTTTGTTTGTTTGCATCTGCGTGTGTGTGTGTGTGTGTGTTTGTGTGTGTGTGTGTGTGAGGGAGAGAGAGACAGAGAGAAAGCTGTGTGTTGGAGCGTTGGTGCATGTGTGCGCCTGCGTGTGTTGCGTTGTTTAGTCAGACAGACCTCTGTGATGCTGTTACTGCCGGCAAACATCCACCTCTCGCGCCATCGCTCTCTATCATAAGACATCAAACAAACACGGCGGTTCAATTGTAAGACCGTTCACCCTTCTCCATGTCATGTGTCAGGTGCTTGACATGAATACTACATGTCACCTACTATTAAAAAAATATTGGACTTCAGTTTGGTTATGTGCTCTCAGTCAATAACTTGAGGTTTAATAAAGTCCAAATAGGCCCGATGCCTGAATGAAGTCTACATGCTGAGGTTAAATCAGCAGGTAGGCCTGCATGTTAGGGCAAACAGCACCAATAAAGTAGGCCTAATATTATAATTTACTGTCAGCGTACCTGGTGCTGTATGGAGTTTAGATGGGGTGCATCTTATGTTTATTAAATAGGCACAATTTGATCGCACCTGGCCATACCTCGCTTTGCATTACGCTAGAAGAATGTAGGCTATCCCATTTTTCCCATCCCATAAAAACAATTCTGGATTGTTATTTTCAAAATCTGAAGACCCTACAGCCCTTTGTACACTATGATTAATTATTAATGTCTGACTCGCAAAATCTATCCATATAATTCATGGGGAGGGGGGAAAACCTTATTCGTAACAAAATGTCACTATTGCTAAAACTACTACTACAACTACTACTAATACCACCGCTACTACTACAAGTGATAATAATAATAATAATAATAATAATAATAATAATGTGATAAATATAGATAGATAGATAGATAGATAGATAGATAGATCAGGATGCAGTCAGATCCATTAATCAGTGTACTAGAAACTTTCAGAAGGTTCCAATTAGTTATTAAATAAAATGCTGTAAAGGGCAAATGCTTTTGTTACTTTAAATATATTGTATAGATATGGATTGTTTTAGTTTATTGAAGAGGTACTAGAAACATATCCAGATCTTTCTTTCCATGTCCAATTTCAAATATTTGCAAAATATCTTACACTTAAAAGTAATGACTGTTTCAGACAGAAAATAGTACCTGTCTTCAGCAGCTACATATCTGTTTCCCTCTTGTTTTTCCCCCGCGGTTTGTAAACAAGCGTTTAAGCAGTAAGCCTGTGTTGCATCAGCAGTCTAAAACGATCAAAAGCAGTGAAATAGACTGAGGTGATGTGATCTATTTTCTTGGTTGGGATTTTTGCTCCCGAAAATGAAAACCTTTGTTGACTGGATGAGCGCATTCTGCATTGCATTGGTGGACCTTGTGTATCCTTACGCACTTGAACAACCGCTAAGAACTGCGCAATGATTGGCTGCTACGAGGGAGGACGCGTTAATACTTATGGTGCCGTGGTTGGCTGGAGTCTGAAAAAGGTTCAACCAATTTTTTCTACAGCTTAGTGTCTGTGGCTCCCGTAATTAATTGTAGCTTGCTCTTATCGATGTGTTTTTGAAGAACATGAAATAGTTATTTTTTATTATCGTTTGAGGACTCGCCAGCCTAAGACACTGAGATCCGACTGTGCCGCTGGTTGTTGCCATTTTACCTTGCGTGTGATGTTGGACATGGGAGAACGGAAAGAAGTGAAAATGATTCCTAAATCGTCGTTCAGTATAAACAGCCTGGTTCCTGAGGCTGTCCTGAGTGACAACCAGCACAGGTCAGTCCCCGAAGAAGAGGAGAAGATTCCTTCTGTGGTTCAGGAAACTAAGTCGGAGAACGTGTGCAATAAAAGTGACAATGCTCCGCACGAGTCGACTTGCACTGATGAGAAAGAAAAACAGGAAGAGAAAAAGGATAGCAAAGACGGCGAAGGAGGGAAAGACGGGGAAAAGAAAAATGGCAAGTATGAGAAACCCCCTTTTAGTTATAATGCGCTTATCATGATGGCAATCCGGCAGAGTCCGGAAAAACGCCTCACACTGAACGGTATTTACGAGTTCATCATGAAAAATTTCCCCTATTATCGGGAGAACAAGCAGGGTTGGCAGAATTCCATTAGGCACAACCTCAGTCTTAACAAATGTTTTGTGAAAGTCCCCCGGCATTATGATGACCCCGGGAAGGGAAACTACTGGATGCTTGACCCCTCGAGTGACGATGTGTTCATCGGCGGGACAACCGGCAAACTTCGTAGGAGGTCAACAACCTCCAGGGCTAAGCTAGCGTTCAAACGCGGTGCTCGCTTCACTTCCACCGGACTCACATTCATGGATAGAGCCGGGTCCTTATACTGGCCAATGTCTCCATTCCTTTCCCTTCATCATCCGAGGGCAAACAGCGCTTTGAGCTACAACGGGACGTCGTCGACTTACCCTAGTCATCCAATGTCTTACAGCACAATGTTGACTCAAAACAGTTTGGGAAACAACCACTCTTTTCCTGCCTCCAATGGCCTAAGTGTTGACAGACTTGTGAATGGGGAGATTCCGTACGCCACTCACCACCTCACCGCGGCCGCGCTAGCCGCGTCTGTGCCATGCGGCCTCTCCGTTCCATGCTCTGGGACATACTCTTTAAACCCCTGTTCCGTTAACCTGCTCGCAGGGCAAACCAGCTATTTTTTCCCCCACGTCCCCCATCCCTCCATGACCTCCCAAAGCAGCACTTCAATGACGGCCCGGACTGTGTCCTCGTCCCCTCAGACGCCCTCCTCCATCCCCTGTGAATCTTTAAGGCCTTCTCTACCCAGTTTCTCTTCAGGACTTTCCAGCGGACTTTCTGATTACTTCACGCATCAAAATCAAGGGTCAACCTCAAACCCACTTATACACTAACTAATCCTGCACAGGAGCAGACTGTAAGTGAACATTTTACACCATTTACATTGTAATATAAAATAACGAAGAAATTAAGCAAAGAGAAAGAACAAAATGCAAGCAGTCGAATTCCAGGTATTTTTTATGAATATTCTGCATTTATTTCTGTATACAAACGTCATATACATACGTCAAATGTTGGGAAGTTGTTTTATTCCTCTGTCAGCAACGTGCAATGTGACAAGAAAAAAGACGAAGATAAAATGTAGGCTTTTTTTAAAGGCAGTATAATTACATTAGAATGTGTATTGAAATAGTGACTGCAGATTTGCCTAATTTTAATATAACAAAATATCTAATATCATCACGTCACCCACCAGTCCCATGTTTGCAGTATTATCACCTACCGTGAGTGCGCTGGTGGAATATGATTTTGAAAAAAAAAAATTACACACTAATTTTTATTTTGAAAATTTCAAATAAATATGTGTTCTTAAAGTGCAGATTACCCGTGCGATTCCATGGCTCTTTGTTATTTTTGTCCTTTTTATTACAGATAGGTAAATGCACTTACAATGCTTTCGTTCTTCTCAAAATACTGTTACTTTGTAGACCAAAGACTGGGTATAGAAAAAAAGAGAATTTCAGTATTCACCACACCTGACTGACCGTTTGAGAAGGGGACAAAAGGAATGAATGCCTTTAGCTTGTGTTGTGCATATTTTACTGTAGGCCTATGTGGTCACCACCAGGTCACTTTTTTTGTAATTAGTAAATTGTCAATACCTATTTGTAATTATAGGTTAACTTTGCGAACGTGTAACCCGTGTTGAGTAAATGCCTCATAAAAAATGGAGTGATTGTTGATGTCGTCTTTAAATTTCATGGTTGTGATATTGTGGTCTTATGCCCGTGTTTGTCGCTTAAACTGTTAACCGAACAAAAATAAAAGAAATAGGTCAAGTCCAGTAATCATGAATAGTTTGTCTTTCTTGTCCATTCAGAATTGCAAATGGGTAATGTGGACTCTACTGAAATACCATGTAAATTAAGATGATATAAGTTTAAATTTAAGCGACAGTTTGCGGGTAGGACCTTTAGGCCTTAGCGTTTGGCGGCATTAGATTTTCTCGTGTTTACAACTGGTCTCGTTGACCTCGGAAGCCTCCAATCTCCGATCTGCACGCTATCTTATGGTCTACATTAAGCCAATTACATCTTATCACAACTAACCAAAATACAGCAATAGATAAAATCAGACCAAGCCTTTGTAAGGCAATTATGCTTGTGTGTAGCATATTATTTTATGCTTGCTATGAAGCATGTACATTATGAGGTTTGAGCCTTTTTGAGAAATCAAAGCTCATATGTAAACAGCATATGAAACATACTTATTTTGTTGACAATTATAAAGCTATAGCCTGAAATGAGAAAGAAGGCCAAAAGCAAAACCTTTTGCAGCTTACTACACGTTGCATTTGAAGAAGCTTGACCTATGATGGCCAACATTAAAAATATAGGGCAACCGTCATGTCCTCGGCTGACCAGCAAAAATGTGTCACCATCTCACACAGGCCTGTAATATCCCTACAGCATATTATCAGGAATGAAATAGTGAGAGGACCCAACTTTCAGCATTATACATCCAGCAATTTGTTCATTTCGAAAAGAGGCATCGTGTTGAATGTGTACGACTGTAATCCAATAACCTCGTTGCTTTTCACAATAGCCTGGTGACACTCTATATCTCCCCTGTAAGATGTTATCGTTCAGATGTTAAACGGGGTGACCACTCAGAAGACAAAGGCTGAAAGAGCCAGGGTTAAAATTTAAATGTAGAATATAGCCTACGTGTATTATCGTCCTTTCTGTACACATGTGTATCTCTTCCATTATAAAATGACAGTAGGCTACATATAGCTTCCACATATAGGCCTATATAAAAGACTGTATATTTAATTGGACTTATTTTGACGTATTTCTCCAGTTTGGCTTATGTAAAGAAGTGAATGCAAAAAGGTGTTTTCCTATTACTATTCCACGGGTGGCAATGAGCTACCATTAAACAAAATAGGATATTTTTTTAAAATGAAGTGCCGCCTGTTATTTGTGTGTGGAAGCCTTGCTTTTGTCCTTGACATTAATGTTGAATTTGCATGTTTTGTTTCTGAAATGCAGCTTTAAAAAAATCAAACACATGCCAAAGATATGAACTCAGCTATAAGCCTGTACTGAACTGGGATGTTAGGCTAACCCTTGGTACTTGGTTGGGGTTTAGGAGGTGTGATTTCCCTATGCATATGGAATGTAATTGCTTTGTATCTGCAAATAATTTGTGGTGGCGTCCAGCCCACAAACGTTAACAAATAGCCTACTTGAACCGCAACTAAGCAAATGCACCACCTACTGTAACAAAGGATCAATTTGAAAAAAAGAGACAGTCAGTAGGTGTGTAAACCAATTTTATTTGTCCCTGATAAAAACTATATATCTAGCTTAGCTGGTCGCTCGTTGGTATGTTAGATCGTTTCAGAACAGTAAATATAGAGCTATTTTTGCACCTCTTGTCTGAGAGCGTCGGATGGGTCTCGGGTTCATCCTACTAGTGTCTTGTAAGGCGTGGTTGGGGCGCATAGCGCAGGACAGAGATTACGATAGGATTTATGAACTAGGCCTACTTGTCCCCAAAGGTTATAGACTATCCATTCTGTTATATAGGCTATGGTCTATACCTGTGAAAGACTATCTAAATAAATAGACGAATAACGGAGAGGATCAAGGCAGCCAATGGCACGGGCGAAAAGGCCATAAACCATTTGTCAAAATGGCCTCAGACGAGTCACGGCATTTTTCAATCACGTGATCGCAAATGAATACCGTGGAATTGCACCTATATGAATAAAATACATAGCCTGCACGTAGCAATTTACTGAACCTGCTAGACTGGCATAATGCTTGCTGTTCAGAGGTATGGCCTATCTACTTAATCAACTGCTCTAGGACGTGGTACAACTCTGCTGTGTAGCGCCAGGAACCGTGAATGCAAAGATGTCCGGTCAATCAGTGTCCTACATGTACCATGCAGGCGGTGTGTGCTTCAGGCACATTTTTGAGACAGACAAAACAGGTAGACCGACAGACGTAAAATAAATAAATAGATTGATATAGATATAGACATAAATATAGTTATATAGCCTATATTGACATATCTATATCCTAGATATCATATCACATAGTCTATTATTGCCCATATATGCCTAGATAGATAGATAGATAGATAGATAGATAGATACCAGTCCTTTGAGACGACTGACAGCGGTAGGCCTAAGCTGGTGCAGGGCATCATTCTTACCGGCTTAACGGGGCTTTATCCACCAGCTCCACGAGTTGGCAATACATTAGCTTTGCAAACCTCTATTTATGCGTAAATATTGAAAGGGCGACCTTGAATACAGACTGCTACTACAACGATGTTTCAAGCTCTTTTCTCGCTAAGCCAAGTCAGTTTGCAGAAGAGTTATCACATTTTATATCTAGTCTCGAGGCCTACTATCTTGTTTCGTGCCGTATGTAGTATTGTAGGAAATTAATGTCATACAGTTTTCTGTTTTGTTGAGTGTGGGTTTGCAGAATGTAGGTATGATCCTAGGCTCTCAATAAAATCTGCGCATCGACCAAAGGCGTTATGATATAGACTACCCCCCCCTCGCGCCCTCAGTCTGCAACTCTCCCGCCCCCCTCTCTCCCTCCCTCTCTCTCCGATGCAATCTGAGAGTTGCAGACTGAGGGCGCTAGCATTTCGCAGAATGCTGGGCCAACAGTAATCGCATACACCTCATACACATACCAACCTCTCTATCAACTTGCTTGAGCCGAACATCTAAAAAGCGAGTAACATGTACAAGCTGTGAAACAACAAACAACAACAATGACTTCAATGATCTCGTTCCAAACCACAACTCAATAAAACCCTCTTATTAAGGCCCTGGCAAACGCAGTCGTACAACAATAGGCTATTAGGGTTTTTGCAACACTAAATTAACCTGAAAATGCTGCTTTAGCAACCACATTCTACGAAATTCACAACGACGAAATATAATAGGACTAATAAAAACAATAATGAATGACACATTTTAGTAGCCTAATAATACTACTACTACTAATAATAATGCAATAATTATGCTATAACATTATTATTATTATTATTATTATTATTATTATTATTATTAGCCTAGTATTTGTTTTTGTTGTTTTAGGCTTGTGGAAGTAGGGTTTACCCAAGTTGTTATTTTTATGAGATGTAATTGTTACGGATAAAATGTCCAATAGGTTGGGGGTATAACAGCCGACCAACTATTTTAACCGGTTATGATGTTCTCATATCAAGAGGTTAAATGCTGAAATATTTTTGAAGATTAACACCTAAACTAGCCCTCTCGGACCTCTCTTCTCTCCATTTTGTGCAGAGCAACAGGCTGTTTTAAAACGGTCATATAAAACAGAGCGCTTGTTTCCCTTAACTGTATTGTAGAAAATTAGTTTCTTGTGAGAGAATTAGAAAACATTCGACAGATCGTGAATAATCGTTTTAATGAGTGTGTAAAGCGCGCGACTTGGTGCACCGAGCTGTCGGGTTACACAAACAACTTGTACTGTGACGGAACTGGATTGTTGAAGTGCAAAGTGGTGTCATTCCAATTTACCCCGCCCTCAGTAAAACCACAGATCCTACACACGGACTGCAATTGTTCCAATTACATAAGGTAACAATATTGTCTTAAACTGAGAGTGATCTCTGCGTTTCTTTTCGACTGTACGATGCACACAGGCAAATAGACAATAGCATAAGAGTAAAAACGTTTCTTTCTCTAGACCAAAAATATAAACTTACTAATCCATCTACTGTCGTGGTAAAGGTTGCTTAAAATTATATAGTCTATGATGTTGCTTTTTGTGCGCGCGCGCGCGCGCGTGTGTGTGTGTGTGTGTGCGCGCGCGCGTGTGTGCGTGTGTGTGTGTGCGTTCTTGTGCGTATTTTAAAGCAAAGGTGGCAGATTTGGATGTTGTATCGTGCAGCTGGCTGCAGATTGTTTGGTCAGTATCCCGTGAGCAACTCATTTATAGGAGACGACCCCCTGGATGACCAGGGATGAGTGTAGAGGAGGCTAGTGCAGACCGAAAAGGGCCAAAATGATAACTCCTCTCACGTTTCCACATCCGTACCGCTTAGTATTCAGTCATTGTATGTCCACTATCAGTTTGCCCCATTGACCGCTCCATTGTTTAGTGCCGGTGACAGTGTTGTGCCAAAGTAAATGGATTTCAATGAAAAGTTTCACCAGATAAATAGAAATCGCATCCCATATTTGTAGCATTGTGTTGGTTTTGTGTTCTATTTTGTTAAGTACCCCTGTGTGTTATTACATTGTATATATGTATGGCTGCAGTCAATGTCATCCTATTTTCTGTTGTCATGATAGCCTATATTCTATTTACATCCGCATAGCGTCGAATCTTCTAATTTTATGAATGGCATTATTTTCTTTTTTACGCCACTGGGTGTCTTGCTGTAGCTACATACATTGACCCCCGTCCTTCCATGCGGCATATCTTTTAGGCTACATACACACCTCTGCTACTTATACCGTCTGTTGATCATGACTTCTGACTAATAGATGGCATGGAAATAAGCGTCATATATGTGATTGTAATAACAAAATGTGATTGCAGCTCAAGTTTGCGCTTTCTAACAATTGAACAATTCAATGCCACCAAGCCCTGCTTCTTGATTTTTTCCAGTCCATGACACCACAGCTGAATTCTTGAAGGATTTCTCTGATTGCGCTATAGAACCGGAGTCTTTGAGAGGTAGGCCTATAGACCTAATTTTCGTGGAAGCCTGGGCTGGGTGGTAGCTTTAACTTCCCACCGGGCTATGAAGGAAAGCATCTCAAAGGTTATGTGGATTTTTTTTTTTTTTCATGAGGGCTTATTAAAAGAGGGTAAGCGTTAATGATGGCCATTGCCAGAGCTCTTCACACTCATTCAGGAGAGGCCGTGTGTATGGCTTTGCAGTATACACACAGACACCACGCATTGGCCCAATATGTTTGTCTGGTGAATGCAGTCGCCAGAAGCACACGCCACCTGCAAAGCGCCATCTGATTCACTTTGCACAGGCCTGCTGAAATCACTCCCATAGTAGGCCTGTCCACAAATAATACAAAAGACTGGCATATTATTATTATTATTATTATTATTATTATTATTATTTGTAGCAAATATATTTATTGCTGATGATTATGAAGAGGAAGGAGAAAGTATACTGTTGTCTTTGTCTTTGTTTCTGTGTTAGAATGTTGTAGAATTTATTCTCCATCATTCAGTCAATTCTGAGTAAAGATATCTCAAAAGTGGACTAGTCAGTGCTCAGAATCACAACTCTTATGGTTTCGGATTGCAACCCTTTATTGAGGTAGGATGTCAGCAGTGTAGGTACCACTCACATAGGCTGATGGTGAATGTATTTTGGGTGAAAAACAAACCAGTAGTCATTTCAGCTCATTAGCTACTCAAATTGGCGTTGTGTGCTGGGATGATTTGAAAACTTGAGGGTTTTGTTACCAGAACTCTAAGAAGTGCAAATAGGTAACACTTGTTTAAAGGCATATCTTGTGTACAATAAAACATTGCATGTGCGGAATTGGTAAGATAAGCCTGTAAATGAACGTTTGTTTAATAGCTAGCACTGATTAAGGGTTAGGCTGTGCCCCCTTTATTTTCAAAACCTGGCATGGAGGAATGCTTGGCTTGACGCATGCGTCTAAAACTTAATATGTGTTTACCAATATGTTGCAGTGTTATCAAAATACCTAGGGCAACAACATTTTATTATTATTATTATTATTATTATTATTATTTATTATAATTATATCGTAATGTCACTGTAACAAATGCGTAATAGGCATTATGTAGTATAATAATGAAATCATAAATAAGCGAATCAGTTGTGTTATGTTGTCACTGCAGATTGCGGTGCAGATGTTACTGAGCATGTTAGTCAAATAGACTCCTAGGCTACTGCAAAACTGACCCCATTGGGCATCCGCAAAACTAACACGAGCTTGTTAACTATGCATACACCATGCATGTCATTACCCTAGTGTATGATAGCCCAGATAAACTATTTGATCATTAACCTTATGTAGAGGACTGACTTTTAAACATATCTTATTAGGCCTTATAGGACTGACTGTTGATCAGAAGGTAACGACTCACGCGTAAAATAGCCCTTAGCCTATTTTTTCCCCACACCGTGACATGATCTGCTGGTTTTGTTGTCGCATTGGCTCGCTGGGTAATCTAGCGAGGAGAATGTCACAGGAACTCTGCAGCTTTCAGGTAAACTAACGCGAGCAACCATGGTCACCGCTCTCAGAAAGAAACTTACAAGTTGTATGATTAATTCTGAATGTTTCAATTCTTTTGCGGCTTTCGATTAAATAGCCTTATATTGGTGACCATGTTTGTTTTTAATGAGTGGGCCTACAATCAATGAACACAAATGAATTACAAGGTTACATACTTTATGGTGATATGTTCAAAGTCTATATCTAATTTGTTCAGCACTTCGAATCCAGCGATTATTTGGACATTTCAGCAGCGTGTCATATGGATCTAGGAATTAAAATAATGTGTTAACACTTCTTAAAATTCAGATATCTTGTGCTAATTAGTTTGAAATGATACTGCATGCAATTATTAACGTTTTCGCCGGTCACTGTTGCATGCGCGCTCTCTCTCTCTCTCTCTCTCTCTCTCTCTCTCTCTCTCTCTCTCTCTCTCTCTCTCTTTCTCCCCGAACTATGGAATGGATATTTCCCAAATAATGGGGTGGTATAGAAATCAACGCAATGTCAGAATCCAAGAAACATACAATCTATCGCTGCTTACGTTCACTCCAAAAAATCAAAATGCAGCCACACGCTGTACTACTTTCACCTCTTCTTTGTTCGTCCAGAAAAGAATGAAGATATTTTCCCTGCTCCGTCTTTTGGGGTGAGGCAGGTTGTCTGTCAGCGAAGCGGAGGCGACAGTCTGTCTGCACGCCGTAAGCTGATCCGCAGAGTGCTGGAGGAAAACGGGCAAGATTCCTGGCTTGCAAGCCGAGATATTGATCTACCTCAACCACCTAAACAAAGCCTCACCTGTTTCCCTTGTCCATACTTTATTTTATGCAGTCTAATGCTTGTTTTGTTTGACTTTTCTTTTATTTCCACGGATCTGAGCTTTGATACACTTTTGGGAGTACATAAACACTGGGTTGTACCTGGACATCGAGATCTGCGGAGCCCCGCGGCCTGTGAGACCACCCTCTCCCACCTCGCTCGTATATCGGAAGAGAAAATTACTCTCCGTTGTCTTTACAATTAGGCCGGAAAATAAAAGTTTTCATTCAACGGCCTATAGTGTCCAATAACATCCAACGTGAGATAAAACTAATTACTCTATTATGCTCATGCAGTTAATGTTTCATAAATTGGATCCACTAAAAGCTCCTGTATTATTTATCGGCCCGGAGCTGGAGCGGCTTGTTAAACATATCAAGATTAGTTTCTCAGCTTGTATGACTGTTCGGCCTCAATGGCAGCGCGCAGATTCACCTGACTCGGTTTGCTGCGACCACCATTCACTCGCTATCGCTCGCTCATATAGCCTGTTGCCTTCCGCTATCTGACTGCATGAGGAGATGTCAGACATGGGTCTTTTGCCCCGACTGGTAATCTGGAATCCTCGCGTTAATAATGAATTACCTTCGCCGCGATATCATGTGCACCTGATGATATTGAACGGCAAAAAGAGCGCGCAGAATGCATGCGCTACAAAGCCCTACAAGCGAAAACGTCCACATACTGTAACGTTGACGTTCCTGGCGTTAGTCGATCATATATAAGCCTACATTCCTCCTGAATCCCTTTGGAGTCATCTGTAGGCCTACTTCTTAGATAATGCTACACTTTGGCATCGACTGTACTCATAGAACTAGCCGAATATGTAAACAGGAATTGGCCAATGTCTTGTCTTTCTTATATTTTATTTGGATGGTAAAGGTAGGCTATTTGAAGAACCTACACAGCCTACCCACTGTACACCCTACCCAGCACACAGTTCACAGCAGCATAAATACAGACACTTCTGACGCCTCTCCAAATGCACACCCCTGAGTTGAACACGTCACTAGCTGACACACACACACACACACACACACACACACACACACACACACACACACACACACACACACACACACACTTGAAGTAAATGACTAAGTAAATAAATAGTATTGAAATGACCTCACTTCTTTCAGTTGAACATGGACTTGGCACCCCCAATCTGCAACTTGGCTGTACTTAAACCTCAGCTTTGTTCTTGTCCACCTGCAGGTCATGGGACTTAACCTATGTTAGGCTGTATTTCTTTAAAAAAATCTAAAATGCCGTTGTACACCCGATCTCATTGGGGGTGTTAGCAAACCACAACAAGGTAGAGATCACACCAACCATAATGACACTGGTGTGTGTGTGTGTGTGTGTGTGTGTGAGTGAGTGAAGAGAGGGGGAAATGGCAGAGATGCTGCAGCGGTGCTGAGCATGAACCTTGCACTCTGGTTCCCGTCTGCCCTAGTCCTACGTCCTCTGCTGCTCATGCACCTTGGAGTTTTCTCCCTCCACTCCTGTCATTTTTTTGTGCGCGTGCGTGCGTCTCTCTCTCTCTCTCTCTCTCTCTCTCTCTCTCTCTCTGTGTCTGTGGTTGTGTGTGTGTGGTGTGTGTGCGTCGTATTGTGTGTGTGTGTGTGTGTGTTATTGTGTGTGTGTGTGTGTGTGTGTGTGTGTGTGGGGGGGGGGGGGGGGTCTCTCACACAGGGGTGCATCCATCTGTATGTCAGTGTGAGCTACAATTCTGCACTCTAGTTACACAATTTCAATACCATAGTACCACACACACACACACACACACACACACACACGGCCCCATTCATCCATCGCCTAAATTCATGGAAAACCGTATTTGACCTGCCCACTGAAACGCCTCTCTTAGGCCAAAGCGAGAAAAATAGAATAATACATAGGCAAATTGCCTATCCTGCCACATCACATCTCAAAACATGCCAAAAAATCTGCCTGATTAACACGCTTAGGTTGTTGTAATTATATTCATTATTATCTTGCTTAACAGTTTTTATTTCACAATGAGCTGGTGTGGAAAACGGAGGTGGAGACGCGAACTGGAGTTTTCAAAGAACTCTGTTACTCTGAGTTTGTTATGTTCCCCAATTTGAAACGATTTCAATTCTGTGATAATCTGCATCAGCAAGGTAAACACGTAGTAAGTAATTATAACAAAAACACATAACAGATATTAGCCTTTCTGCAGAGCGCGTGTTGTTACCCATCTCGCTAACGACAGTGCGATAAGCTCCTTGTTTCAAAATCACCGTGGAAAGAATATGAATGTGGGTTAATGTGTGTGTTTTTTCATCTCTTTTCTCAATGCCATCCATTTTAAATAAAATAGCAACGAATAGGATGTTAATAATTAATGCGCTAATAATGTAAAATCAATAAACAGACTACTGAGGTAGGCTACAGAAATCTGTCAGTCAATCCTCACAGTTTAAATTTTGACCATATAGGCTATTTATTCTGTTGAGATATTTTCCAAGCACTGTGTGTCCCTGGTGGGCCTTGGGCTATTTAAAAGCCATATCACACCCTCATCTTTTATATATGAAATGCTCTCAGAAATTGATAACACACGTGACCCCTGTCTGTTTTTTTGTATGATATTGTAGGTAGAACACCATCTTAAAGGTGTTTATATTTGTGTTGATGACAGAAATGTCAGTGTTTCTCTTCTCGAGTCAATTTAATTCGACCTTGAGTGGCAGGTATAGGGGAAAAAACATGGAGAATTCATTATAGGCTATGCTGCAACAAATAGGTAAACTGACGTTGATTGTCTTTGGGTTTAATGTTCAGTTTCAGCATATGCCTAGATAAGCTATACTAGGAAGACAGGCTGATGAGCCGTATGAAATAATTCCTCACGCTTAAGAAATGAGTTGACTGTAGCGCTCAGAAGTAGGCTATGTCCCACGCACGTTTAAATGGACAAAGAAGCTGAGCCCAAGACCTCTCTAACTTTGTGCATTAATCAAATTAATTTACAACATATAATCAGGTCCCAATTATATGTAGTGTAATATATGTATCATTACGGCTATACGGCAGTAAGGCTATCAGAATCACCTTGAAGATTCACGATCACATCAAAGAGCCCACTTTGACTTTCCCACTAAAAATGTGGGGAAATGAAAATAGGGAAAATAAGGGGGAAATAAAGGATGATTCTGCCTCCAGACCGCTTGTCAATGAGATCTCACATATTGGATACCCCCAAGTAGCGGGTGCGTTAGGGCCCACACGCTTTTGACATGATAAACAATAATCTAAAAATGATAAAATCAATAACTCTTCTTTTCCAAAAGAAAAAGAAGACAGTTGAAATGCAAAAATTAATGGCTGGGGATATGGCTTTGCCCTAACATTTTACTTATAATTAAATTGACAAAATATGTATGATGACCTACAACCCACTCTCTGAAATATGTCAATCAATCCATAGACTTTACAGTTGCCACAATGAGTTTTCTCATCAAGGATGTCAAATGAAATGACCTTACATAACCACATGTATATTGTAGGCATCAACTTAATAAACATTTTTGTAAAAAATGTAATATATTTTGTCTTAGTTATTGCCTCCAGTTTTGCAATTCAGTAATGTTTTTATGTTACAGGAAAACTGCTACTTGATGTTAAGTGCATGTAGGTGTAATTGATTTTAATAAGTCGGTCTTGCCCACATTAAACATTGCTCTACTACACGAATACTGTATTTTTTATTTGATATGGTGATTTCGTGAGCATCTAATAAAAACAGAATCTCCTTGTCCAAACTGTCACACATATACACCAACAATGAATTGAGTGAGAAAAAAAAAAGATATTTAAAATTTCATCCCTTTGAAATCTCCATGAAAGGGGAACGAGCCTTAAATATGCCTTTGTCTTGTGTGTGTATGTCTGGCAGCGCAAGTGTAAGTCGACTGGATCCACCCCTTCGCGTGTTAGCCACCCATGCTGGGAATGTTTGCGCTTGTAATCAAGGTCCATGGAACTTGTTTGTAAAATGTTTTGCCTTTATGTTTTAGAGGTGCTATACAATTTGCAAATAGTGGGGCATGGAAGTCACAGTTTGATTAAATTGCTTGTCGAGGAAGGGGGAGAAGAAACGAAAACAGAGGTAGTGCGCCGCACAAAAACAGAGATTGCATTTCTGGTGGGCTCCGGTGGCAGGCAGGCAGGCAGGCAGGCAGACTGCCTCTCGTCTGTGGCAAAGAAACCCCCACCCCGACACACACACTCACACACCCATACACACATCACAGAGGCAAACAAGGGAGTGTCCATGTTTATCTCCACATGCTTAGTGGACGGCGTGGACAGTCCCTGAGGTACCAGCCTTGCTTCTCTTTATTATGCTTGTGAAGCATGAGGTGGCAAGTGAAGCCTCTTTTTTTAGGAAAATGGTGGTCTGTGAGGCATGGGCAGAGAGTATATGAGTGTATGTGAGTGCATATGTGTGTGTGTGTGTATGTGTGTGAGAGAGAGAGAGAGATAAGAGAGAGAGAGAGTGCCACACATGATATCCTGAGGAAAGCGTCTCATGGACATTCAGCTCCTGTGCTTCTCTTCTGTTGCCCAACACAGAGCAGAGTTTGCTGACAGGAGCCAGACGCAGGCTTCCTCCTACTCCTCTGAGCACTGTACACTCCTGCCCTGGGGAGCCCTGTACTCATCACACACACACACACATACACACACACACACACACACACACACACACACACACACCGTCACACATGTAGATACACACACACACGCACACTTATACACACACACATACACACTCATGTATACACACAGACATGTACACACATGCACAAATGCACAGACATCACGGAAGACTGATTTAACCTGGATGTACACTTTGCAATACATTGACAATCTATATTTTAGTATGTGATGGAAAAAAATCAAACCTGATGATTACATTTGAAGGATGTCTGGGATCAACTTGATGCTGAGGCAAGAAAGCCCAAAGGAGAGGGGGGAGTATTGGAGTAGGACCCCTATGGAGACCCCCCCCCCCCCCCCCCAGCCCCTTCTCTCTCCTGGGCCTAGGCGCCCCTGACTGTGAGCTTCTATTGTCTCCCCACAGAGACCCTCACGTCACCACACAACCATGCAATTCCCCATTCACATCAGGTGGAGATGCACAAAGTCAAATTAGAGCCAAAGGGTTAAATGGGTCACATTGTCAAGTAACAAGCGTAGAAAGTGCATGTTAAAGTCTACAAATAGGATGATGAAGATACAGCTTTCAGGGAGGATGTTTAGTGACAAGTAGGCATAAGGCAAGAGTGAATGAGCCTAATGGGTTTTGCAAGGGGATATTTGAAGAAAAAGCCAGACAATGCATATCACATTAAATAGTTAATTGCATTATTGATAAAAACACTGAATATGCTGTAGGAAATGCCGGAGAACAAAACTCTGTGACTACACTTTGTTCTTATAATTTCAAATAAACTGTGATGAACAACATGAAATGAAATGCATTGGATTGTTCAAATAAAATATGGTGATAAATAAAATGTTTTTGTTTGTTTTTGTTTAACAACATCAAATGATTGTAAATACATATGCTAGTAAATATATTTATAAAAACAAAAAAATTAAACAAAAACAAAAAAAGTTAAAAAAATATCCGGAAAGATGAAGATATCTGTCTTTGAAAATAAGTCACACATGAAAAGGATACATGAGGAAACGCTGGTAATTGCTGCGTTGAGTTGTGTGGCGGCTCCTGACAGCACCTGGGGGAAATGTCTGCTGTTTGTCCCAATACCCAGAGCTACATATTAAATCTTGTCACAGTTGTCACCCACATCTGCCAGCCTGCTAACAGACCTGCGCCGCTCCCACACTCTCCACAAAAGACCTTCATTTAGGCGCTCCTTCTTAAAGTCCCCCCTTGTGCCAGCATCCAAAGAGGGCAGCAACACACACACACACACACACACACACACACACACACACACACACACACACACACACACACACACACACACACACGTACACTCAGATGCTGAAATGCACACACACACTAGCACACACACACCTTTCATTTAGTGCTTTGCTTTTTTGGTATGTGTGTGTGTGTGTGTGTGTTTGTGAGAAGAAAAGGATGCAGACACTCTCTCCCCCCACCAGCTGGGTCCAGTGTAGAGCCTGGGTTGCCCCTGCCACCAATTTCACAGACCAATTATCTACTTGGAATCATGGGAGTTGAACAAACAAACCGCAGCCCTGCTGAGACACTGAGGCCCCCCCCCCACCCCCACCCCACCATTGCCACCTCCACCTCCACCTCCCACCACCTCCTCTCACCGCCTGCCAAAGATCAATCCTCCATCACAAAGCGCCATCGATGAGCTTGCCTTCCCAGAGTCCTGTTAGCACCTATCACTCCTGTGCCTTGAAACAAATCTATTGCATATAAATACATTTCTCTCCCACCCACCCCCTGTTTATTGTAAGGGTCTGTCTATACAGCAGCCCAATGCCTGCTTCCCACCAGCCAGTAGTGTGTATGTGTATTTGGATGTGTGTGTGTGTGTGTGTGTGTATGTGTGTGTGTGTGTGTCTGTGTGTGTGTGTGTGTCTGTGTGTGTGTGGGTGTGTGTGTGTGAGTGTATATGTTTTCATTGACTCGTCCGGGGAGTGTGTATTATGGCAGGCCCAGTTAATTCATATTTATTGCCTTTTACTTTCCCTCTCCTACCCTCTCAACTTCACCTACAGATCCCCTTCCCTCCCCACACACACACACACACACACGTACACGCACACACACATACACCCTCACCCTCCTCTACCCACACCGTGGCAAGTGCACACCATCAGCCCAGCGCTGCGGAGCTGACCACACAGTCGATGGCACCCGAGCAGTGGCTCGGCAGCGGCGGCTATTAGGGGCATCTTGGGCTCAGCCGCGGCAGGCCGATCGATGACGCTCTGATTTGACTGATGACAGCAAATTCACAGTTTGGAGCCGAAAGTGGCCAGACTAAGGCGAGGTGTACGACAAATAAGTCGCACTTGTCTGCACACAAAGAAAAAAGCCTCCCGTCTTTGTTTACGAGGTGTAAAGATCCCCCGATTGATTGCAGGGGGAGGGGGGTACGGAAAGCAAAACTCAGGGGCTGCTTTTCCCCACTCTCCGTTGTTTCTTCAGAGTGGCTCTTTTCTTCTGTATAACAATGACTGTCCAACTTAGCTTTTTTCACTCTCTTACTGCCCTTTTTTATTCACTTCAAATCCATTAAAGCCTTTACTCTAACTGTCTAATTGGGTTTGGTTCTGCCTTATTTAGTCATTCACTGGGGATTTACCCCATGAGAAATACCTCAGCGTTCTGCATTCAACAACAACACAACACAACAGTGCAGAGCTGAGCATCTTGTGATAATCACCTAACACCAATGCAACAGTCAGATCAGTCCAACTTGTGATAATCACCGAACACCAGTGCACCTGTCAGATCATCTTGTGATAATCACACTTTCTCTCCAACCCGCACCTCTCCAATCCCTCCCAGTGTATCTCTCTCTCTCTCTCTCTCTCTCTCTCCTCTGTGCATTCCCCCTGTTTACCCCCAGACCTGCTCTGTGTTTCCAAACTTCACACCAGCTGCACCTTCAGCAAGGAACCAGCCCCACGTTCATCCAGCTAACCCCCCCACACACACACATACACACACCCCAACCCCCACTTCCCCAACAACCCACCCATTTTCTACCTGTCAGCCAGGCAGGTAGGTAGGCAGACAGGCAGGCAAGCAGTCAAGCAGGCAGGCGAAGGGGCGCTTTGTGCATTAATTGCCGCAGTTACGTTTGTTTTGAGCGCTCGCCCCGAGCCAGGAGAGCAAGAGGAAGCGTCTCCGAACACTGTTTTTTTTTTCCAGGCCGCAGCCACCAGATCAATCGCCAGCAGTAAGTGGATATTATTAAACAGCATGGGGCAGAGCCCTGAGCGCCAGAGAGGGCCTTGAGGGAGGGGGGAGAAGGAAGAGGAGAAGAGAAAAAGAAAAAAAAGAGAAAGAGGGAGAAAAATCCAAGGCGGTGTGGCGGCTGCTCTCTCCCTCTCCCTTGCCGCGGCAACAGGGCGATTGTTGACACGCTTTTTCCTGCCAATCTACAGCTCTCCTCTGAGCGTGGCTGCCATGACAACCTGCTCTTACCCGTCCTGGCAGCTGCCAGCCCCTCACTTACAGCGTGGCAGTGGCTGGCGTGATTGGCGACTCATAAAATGGGGGGAAAACGCTCTGTGTGTGTATGTGTGTGTGTGTGTTTGTGTTGTTTGTGTGTGTTTGTATGTGTGTGTGTATGTGTGCATGTCTGTATCTCTGTGTGTGTTCATAGGCGTGTGTGTGTGTGTGTGTGTGTGTGTGTGGATGTGTGTGGATGTCTGTACCTCAGTGTGGGCGTGTGTGTGTGTGTGTGTGTGTGTGTGTGTGTGTGTGTGTGTAGCTCTCTGCTTCATGCTGCTTAGACCTTGTGGTTAGCTGTGGTGAAAATAGCGTGACAAACAGCAGAGTGATTTCATTTTCAGAGAGAGTGCAGGACCACAGAGAGAAGAGTGAGATGGCATTGCCTCCGCACATCATAAGGTGGAGTGTGTGTGTGTGTGTGTGTCTGTGTGTGTGTTTGTGCGTGTGTATATATGTGTGCATGTGTCTGTTTTGTACAGGTGCATTTTTTTTTCAAGAGGTGTTCACGTGATGCCATTAAGAATACACTTTTCCCTCCAGAGTCTGCTGTGGCCTATGAATGTGAGTTCATTTGTACTGCACATAACTGCACATAACTATGTTTTGCTGGTTTCCCTGCATCTCTCTTTCCTTCTGCGTCGGTTCTTGCTGTTTGATTCGATTATATTTGTATCATTGAGTTCTGCTTGTCAACCGCACCAGTTTTGCATTCTCTTCTTCTGAGGCATGGGACAAATTCCTTAAACAGATAAATCATCATCTAATGTAAGATAAGCCGAGACAGAAAAACAAATCACGGTCTCCACCAAACAATCACAATGTATTAATTTCAACACCACACATGCCTATGAAAGTGAGTCAACAAGGTGTTTTCTGATGAAAAGCAAACTATCAAAGCCAAGTTTCACTTTCTTACTCCATCGTGTTCTTTGTACAAAACTCAAACACATTACAGACAACATACAATCACCTTGTTAAGGTCCTAGTCTGTCCCCCTGTAGTGAACTCAAGTAAGCCTTCATTAAAAAAAAAAAAAAAAATCTTATTTTTTTACTCTAATTCCAAACAAATAAATACACATAAAACCAGCACACATGGGAGGGGGGTCAATGTACATTAGTACAGCACCCAACATCTCTTTGAATATCACCCATGTGGAGGTCTATATATATATATATATATATATGTATGAAATGTGAAATAAAGTAAACAAAGACTGCAATTTGACACAGCACATGAATGTTTGAGTTGTTTGTGCCTCAAGATCAAAGGGGGACAACCATAAACACCAGCACAATGTCAGCGGGCCATCAAGCTAATGAAAGGTTCTAAAGACCCACGGCTCAAGAAGTCGCAAAGGTTCTGGAAGGTGTCCCTCGAATAATGGGTCGACCTGACCTTGGCCAGAGGTCAGTGTTGTCACAGAAATTGCTGGCTATTTGCTAAAGTTGGGGGGGGGGGGCTATTCAGGATGACATGCCGCTGGCAGTAAATTTTGGTGACACAAGGCTCTTTGTTGCTCAATTGTAACTGTAAGATTTGAAGTGGCGACGGGAGCTTGACAGGTCCCAACTCTGTGCCGATCCAGCCCTGGTCTGGAGCCTCACTCCAGAGCACACCGTGTAGTGGGGACCTGATGAAGCAGCGCTGTATCCTGGGAGCACCATAACATGAACACAGAGAGTGAGAGTCAGAAAAAAATACAGATATTAACATACATAATTGAAATATCAAATCTGCTGTCATATTGTCAATTTTCATGCAGGCATGACAATAAAGTATATTCTATTCTATTCTATTCTATTCTATTCTATTCTATTGACATCAATATCTATTGTGTATTTCCCAATAAACAGTGTGTCTGTTTTGGTGATGCATTGATCTATTGATCCCAAATCCCTTTCCAGAATAGTTAAGTGACTGATATAAGTAAGGTTCAATATAGTTATTGTACATTATTTAAAGATTTTAATACAATATAGTTCTCAATGTGACCATGTGTTTTGACATTCGTAATTCTAACCCTATTCCAAAGTACCTCTCATAAAACATGTAAGAATGTATTAATTCACACATTACATTTATGCAAGCCATTATTGCACTGTAGCTCGAACATTATTCCTCATTTGTAAGTCGCTTTGGACAAGTGTCAAGAAAATGAATGAGTGTGAATGTTATGCGCAGAGCACTGTGAGTGCAAGAGGTCTGTACTGGGTATTGTGATGAAGACAATGATTGGAAAAGGTTTAAACACATTTGAGTGCAGTGCACCTCACTGTGTTCTGTGGGGCATTTTTTGTAATCAGGGACTCTCTGTTATTAGTTCATTGTTCATCACTCATTTTTCCATCAATAAAAGATAAACATGTGTATTTCAGTTTTGTGTAAACTGTCATTTTCTATCACTTTATTTTCAAAGACCGATGACACTTGGCAACCAGAACTGACCAAACAAAACATTTTTCAGTTTTGAAATTTAGATTAAGGGCCTGAAATGAAACACTTTAGGATTGTATAAACATGTCTTTTTAGTCAGACTGCCGACAGGATAGGACAGGACCGTTAAACCAGCAGTGTTTTAGAGTTTAAATGGACAAGTCCCAATGTAGTTTAAATTCAAAGCATGTCAATGGAAGAAACACAGATGCAAGTTTTCAAATGGCTTTTTCCCCAACGCCATTGTCATTCTTTCTGCTCACTCTTATGCAGGCAACACCTGGAGAGAATTTGCTTGTTCCTCTTTGAATCTATTGTCAAAGCCATTGCTTTTTAAAACGTGTGAATGGATTTGGAAGCCATCCCTGATTTTTATGTAAATATGGTTCATGTTAAAAATAATGTGACAGGCATCTGGCAGATGGCTTTGGTTGAGTTAAAGAACAGGCTTTGTGCTGATGTGTGTGTGGGGGAGAGACTGTTTGTGTGTGTGTGTCTGTGTGTGTGTGTAGAGAGAGAGAGAGAGAGAGAGAGAGAGAGAGAGAGAGAGAGAGAGAGAGAGAGAGAGAGAGAGACAGAGTACTTTTGTCAGTGTGCATGAGACAGTACATCA
>NC_055975.1:15663023-15665523 GCF_018492685.1 Alosa sapidissima
CACTATGGAAACACTTAGCTATAGTCAACTATACAGCAGGCAAAACATTCTCAAAAAGAGTGATATGTATTAACCATAAAGAGTAAATTATGTATTAACCATTATCGGAATTATTGGAAACCCTTTTACACATTCAAGAAAAGGGAGGAGAAAAAAAAGACTTTGTTGACAGCTCTTCAGTGGGGTGTCAATTTAAAAGTCACACTTGACCTCTTGGGATATGGAGAATATAACAGTGCTTCTGGTGTGAAATTATTATGTGCTCTGAGGCATTCATTTCTTGTTCACAATATTTCAACTGCAATTTATGTCAGTCAATTTCATTAATTATGACCACTGCAACGCTATAGTGCAGCAGTGGCATATAGCAGTGGCATATTTTGTGAACGTTATTTACATTTTAAAAAGTTTTGGAAGATGGTTCCCGGGACACTGGAACACCGGGACACCAGTGCATATACAAATTGACCACCACTCATCCTTGTAAGTTTTCTCCTCAGACAATAATTCACGCTTCTCCATTTTCCTCCATTGTTTCCCCTGCAACTTCTTGTACACTGCAAGTCTTACATATGCTCAATGGTTGCTCAATGATTGTTGAAATAAAATGTTTTGCTTATGTCTGTATATAGGTATGTACATAGGAATGTGTGTGTGTGTGTGTGATAGTGTGTGTGTGTGTGTGTTTGTGTGTGTGTGTGTGTGTGTGTGAGAGAGAGAGAGAGAGAGAGAGAGAGTGAGAGTGTGTGTGTGTGTGTGTGTGTGTGTGTGTGTGTGTGTGTGTGTGTGTGTTTTTCACATGTTATTGTGCAGAGGGCAACAATGGTGGTTATCCTATTTGTATTTCTGTATGTTCAGGGTATAAATATGTACCATCTGTCAAAGTAATTTCATAATTACCGGTAAATGAGTTACAGTTGTACAGTTGTTGTTTCTGAGTTGATAAGTAGATTTGACTTTTCTACAGCGTACAGCTATTAGCAGAGCATGTCAAGGGCTTACCACACACAAGACAATCATAAAATATTTTCTCTCTCTTTCTCTCTCTCCCTCCCATCCTCTCTTTCTTTCATTTTTTTCTTTCAGTCTTTCTCTCTCGTTCTCTCTCTGAGGGCTTGACAGTATTCTCTTTCTCCGTGGCTTGAACACATGTTATCTTTCAGGTCACTTACTCACTCTCCATCAGTGAGTCACTTGTCTCGCTTGTTCGACCGGTCCTCCAGACAGGTGTTTAGGCAACAGCCCTGACGCTCGCACAGCACAACACAGCACAGAGAGGCAGCAGCGTGGAGTGGACCTCCCCCAGGGCAGTACGGCCAAGATGTGGCCAAGGCTGCCAGGGACGCTGACAGACAGAGAGCGAGAGAGAGAGAGAACAATGCTGGATGTTCTGCTTTGATGATACTATGGATGAACCTACTGATGTGGTTTGTATAAACAACTTGATAGAGGTAATATGATTAACATTGGAATCCAGCAAACTGGTGCTGTATATAATTAATATTTGATATAAAAAGAAAACTAATTGAATTGTTATCTTATCAGGAAGAGTAATAAGAAATGTTTCCATCCACTCAGCTGAACTTGAACCAAATTACTCCACCATTCCACAACTTGACAGAGTTGTTAAACAAAAATTCAACCCATGGGTTTCGACATGATGTTGTGATGGAATATGTGGATACATTCACAATTCAAGAAAGTGTGTAAATGATATCAACAGCGCACAGTTTGCACTACATGATTAAATAAACTGAAATATTCCCCCGCACTCTTCTGTCACTTACAACATACGGAATGCCAACAAAGGACCTGGTGTCACACTTCTTGGATGAATTATGTATTCACAGATGATTTATGTCAATTTACATCTTTCTTTTTTCAATTTGCCACATCTGACACGTTATACCATGCATTACACAATTGCAATATATTTGAATCAACAATGTATACATTTGTTCATGCCCTCTGGTAAAGAAGCTTTAAACACCAGAAGTCTGAAATGATCAGGATCGTATTTTCTAAGACATGACAAGCCATGTTGGTGTTGGAGTTTGCGTGTTATTCAAGGAATGTTCACAGATTTTGCGGCTTAATGGTTGCACTCAAATGTGTCATAATTAAATGTCGCATGGCACACTTCTCTACATGTGTCTCTGGGCCACATAAACTGTTAAAAAATAATTCTTTCTTCGTCTGACGAGTGTCAAGCTCGCAGTTGATACTCCAAGGGCTTTGGTTCAGTCTTTTTATTTATTTATTTTTTTGCTACAAGGCTCTTTTTTTTTACGCTCAGTCTTGCATTTCATGGTTCATTTTGGTGTGAAATTGAATTGATTGGATTTCTCCGAGAGTGACTGATCTAAATAGGTATAATTCCTGCTCAAACACACGCCATCACTAGAGCTTCCGCGTCTAATTCATCACTTGTAGTGCTGCCACAGCAGGGCTAGTGGGTCTGTTCTTCATTAAGCTAATCTTCTAACAAATGACCTTTAAT
>NC_055975.1:15670523-15698023 GCF_018492685.1 Alosa sapidissima
TTCGCTTGAGCAAAGGGTGTGTGTGTTTGTGACTGTATGTGTTTATGTTTATGTGTGTGTGTGTGTGTGTGTGTGTGCATGTGCTCGTACGTGTTTGAGCATGTGAGCATGTTTCTGTGTGTGCATGTGTGTGTGTGTGTGTTTGAATATGTATTTTTGTACATATATATACAATATATATATATATATATATATATATATATATATGAATGCCAGTGCATGTTTGTGGGCGGCAGAAGAGGTGGATTTCAAAATGTCCATCAATAGTGCCACTGATTAGCTGAGTGGTGGCCTTCAGACTAGCCCTCTCCCCTCCTTCACACAAATAAACACTTATACACTTAGCAGTACAGTGGGCAGTGGCCTCTCCTTCCTTCCTTCCTTACTTCCTAGGAGTTATTCATTTGTTTAGGAGCCCAGCCTCCCAGCTCACAAGTAGCTGAAGGGAGAGTAACTTAAGAGGCTAATGATCTCCTTCTCAAATAGCTAGGAGAGAGAGTGTGTGTCTGTGCACGTGCTGTGTGTGTGTGTGTTTGTGTACGTCTGTGTCTGTGTGCGTATGTGTGTGTGTGTGTGTGTGTGTGTGTGTGTGTGTGTGTGTGTGTGTGTGTGTGTGTGTGTGCACTCTCTTTTCTCTCACTGAAATGGGATCCACCCCAAATCACCCTTGAAAGGTACCACAGTGGCGCGGTCCCCAGGGCAGCAGCAGAGAGGAGGAGGAGGACGGTCATCCCAATAAATCAGCGGTCCTCGCTAGTCCCCCGCGGGCACGCCAGACTCCTGCTACCTGCTAGTGGAGCAGGCCTTTGTGGCTTCAGACAAGGCCACTGGCACCATGTGGGTGTGGATGACTGTAGCTCTGTGTGCATTGAAGTCCATTTTTGATTGTTAAGCTGACACCATTGTTAACTCTGTGAACAGCAGTGCTGTGCATACAGATAATATTGCATCATTGCATGTAGGCCATGTGATTGCTCAAAATGTTTTTTAAAGTACAGAATGAAAATTCTAACACATTTACGAAGTGCCTAGGTAGATGCCCCAAATGTGATGGAAAGTTTAAGAGCGAACAGGACACTCGGCGTGGCTTTTAGCATTTTGTGCTGCCCTGACAGTCCAGTCCCTGACTTTTTTTATTGACTGTTAGTCTACTGTTTTTGCGTTTGGAGATGTACTGTACTGTTTTGCAACGACAGGGTACGAATGCCGACTCCACAACTGTCGCATTTCCCAACCTGGTACATGATAGGCTTTTTGTCACTGCATCCAAAAATGTCTCTCTCTGGATAAAGCAGGTTAAGACCCGAGCCGTGTCGTGCTCAATAAAGGGTGATTCAATCTCCCCTCTTAAAGTAGCCTACATGATCCAAAGCACGATACGCCTCCGTTGCTCGAGTTTATCATTAGCACATATATTGGAAAATATAAGAAATGTGACGTGTCAGTTTGGCCCTTTATTTACGGTTTCTGCTATTTAGATCAACAGCTCATGCATTCAGCTTGGGTGCTTGGGTCATCCTGCGGTCAGAAACGCAAAAAACCTTGCATTTTCCATTATCTTCCTAAATCTATCTTGAGACCTGTTACTGAAGGTCTTATGCAGCAGTGTCTAAAAACCCTACTGGTCGAGAATTATGCTCATTTGGCGTTGCAGGAGTGGTGGTAAATGTATCGGTGGCACTCGGTGCAATGGTGTCTGAGTGTGGAGAATCCCTCTTCATTCCACAGTTTGCGCACACAATCAACAGTAGCATAGTTGACACATGTGTCAGTCCATGTCATGTTTCATTTTGAGTAGGCTAAGTGTTCAACATTAGAGTTCAATATGGATTTAATTTCAATCATAGCCATAATAATATTTAGATGTTTTTTTATGTCAGGGAGAGAACTCAGTTGGGGGGGCACACTGGCCTGTTTGGGGGGCCTGGCCCCCTAAGGCCCGCCCTTGACGCCGACGCTGCGCAGTGGCCATTCTGATTTAACACATAAGGACATTTTTACCAGTTAACTGCAAGGTGCATATTTAAGCGAGCATATATTTTTTTTTATTATGCTCACATCCTTTGGTGTGTTACATTCAGCACCTGTCAGTCAGCTAGAATTATTATTAAGAAAATGCTACGTTGTGGGTTTCATCTCCATGGTAACATTACAAGATGTATATATCCCTGGGAAAATCCATTTAGAACACATATCTATAGTGGTGGTGGTGAGGTGGGGTGGGGTGGGGGGGGGGGGGGGGCTGATTTGTCATTGCCACTACTGATGCCTTTACAGATTTTGAATTAATAAATCGTGGCCAAGGTTAGAGGCTCAAGCACAAAGATGCCATCATTACCTGGCATGCAAACTTTTTTATCCCCCCCCCCGATCAACCAGCAACCAGTGTTGGATTTTAGAGTGCGGCAGCAGGCTTACTTTGGCAAACACTTCATCATAGCATCAAAAGTTCTGATTGATGCACCACTTTGACAACACTAAGGCACTGCGCGTGATTAATGTGTACATGCTTGCATACGTACACAAAAAATAGTTGTGAAATCTCTGGAATTTACAAGGCACAATATATTACTTATTAATTGAATTAATGAATCGACAGGTGGATAAATTAATTAACGAAGAAAGAGATTGACATGTCAGTGCAGTGAAAATATAATTATCAAATGTAAATGGGTAAATATAAAACAGTTTGCTTCTTGACAGAATGCGATGACATTCATTGTCCTTGTACTTCCAAGACTGATGATTTAAACACTCCAATTGCTCCACGTTTCCCACTTTGTCCGTGTGTCTCAGTGAGGACATCAGGCCAAGCCGCCGCGCATATTCTCAATGCCAAAGGGCCCAGTTAATCAAGCAGTTAATCAGGCACAATCACTAAGGGATGCTGGTGTGAATAATTCACTGGGGTTGGCAAGTGGGCATTTCCCTTTAAGCGTTGTTCCACAGAACAAAGGCCAGACAGTTCTGGATGCTTAAGTGGTTTCAAACCTGGAGAGTGGAGATATCAGACGATGTCCATGAGTGTAGTCTTCACATAGTTGATATGCACACGTGCGCGTGCACGTGCGCGCGCGCGCACACACACACACACACACACACACACACACACACACACCCACACACAAAGTTCCAGAAAGTTCCATTGACATGAACAGGTCTTCCCAACATTCTGAGGTCCGATAAATCTGTATAATGTAATGTCAATGGCAATGGATTTTGTGTTTCTGATTCATTTCTTCCATATCATTTCACGAGCAGTTTGTTCGATATCGCAGTGGAACTTCATTGAAAGTGAAAGTGAGCAAGTAAGTCTAGTGCAGTGGTTCTCAAAGTGTGGGGCGGGCCCCACTAGTGGGGAATGGAGCCATAATGGGTGGGGCACCACAAACAGGAGGAAATTTGTCTTTTTTGTGCCCATCTTTATTAATTAATCTTTATCAATTAAATCATACATTGAAAACAAAACAGCCACACATAAACGTAGGAGTCATAAACAGGCAAATAAAATAAAGCACCATCAGATCCAGGGAAATGTAACGCGGAACCAAAATGCGAAAATATTATTTTAACATTACCATTTTGCTGGGGTGATGGTGCCAGGTGGGGCTTCACAATTCCCCACCTCCAAAGTGGGTAGTGATGAAAAAAAAATGTTGAGAACCACTGGTATAGTGAGTCTATGGCAGCCCATAGAACCATATGGAAAAACATTTGAGTTGTATTTCAATCAGTCCATTATAGTCTTTTGGCAGGGATATGGTGCGCATTCATGCATTTACCTTGGCATTATTCCGACAACCATTATGCAACTTCACAACAACAACTTAGTTCAATCTTTGCTTCCGTAATAGCACGGCATGGAAAAATTCCAGGGTGACAAATGCCAGGAATGATCTGCCTGAAATTGTGAAAAAGTGGATCAAGGAGAATGAAGAATCATTTCCACTGATAAATTCGCCACCACAGAGTACTGACTTAATCCCCATTGAAAGTCTTTCAGGTGTGCTGAAGAATATTTTATGCAAAGGGTGGGGTCCCCTGGTATTTAAAGGACCAGTATGTAGGAAATAATGGAAAATAAACTGTAGCCATTCCAAAAATGATCACCATATGTTGTCAGAGAGTAAGGAAACACGATGAATTGAAGTAATGGCTTATTTGACAACATTACTCTAACCTGTAAAACCCCGTAAAACCAATGAAAAAAAAAGAGTTACGGGGCAGAATCTCTTGGAATTTTCGCTTATGTTTTGAACGATTCATTCTAGAATAGCGTATTAATAATGGGCTAGCTACGAGAGGCAGGCAAATTTCCAAAATTAAAACAAGAAACCAATTAAGTGGACATCGGAGGAGCTTCCTGAGATGGTGACGTCTTCGTGAAACGAATATCAAGTCTGACGCAGAGCTGGCCATATTTCTCCACAACAGGTAGCCTATGCTAAACTTCATCTGCATCGCTAACTTCAGCTAAATATGTTACGTTGGTTAGAGAGGTATTTTTTGTTTCCACTGTTTCCGTAATGTGTAGCTGGGTCATGTTTGGAGAAACGTTAAAGCAGCTGCAGGTCAATTAACGTTAGCTAAGTCTTCATTACATCCGGCAACCCAGAAGAGGCTCGCGTCTGGTAGTCTTGAGAACGTTCACCAGTGTTTTGATTTTGGCCTACAGAACGTTCGGTAACAATCCTACAAATCGCACCTTTAATACAAGATCTCATCAAAATGTTGAGAGGTTCTAGAATTTGTTGAAACAATGGCAAGCTAAATGCATGTATGTGCACCATAAACATGGCAATAGATGGTCCAATGAAAAATTGGAGTTGTTGACTTTTTTGGTGTAGTGTTGAAAAGTAACAAAAAGCATAATGGACTAAAATTTCTGGGATTTAACTGCATTTCATTATCTTTGTACTTGTACTCTGCACAATGATAATAGAGTTGAATCTAATCTAATTCAGAGAGATGGAATTCTCATAAATCCAAAATTCACAAATCCATCCTCATATGCAAATTAGGTAATGAAATTGCATTCATATGTATAACTTTCACAAAATAATGCACCAAATACATATCTAGACCAATCTGAAAAAGAATATCAATATTCTCTTTGATATCATGTTGTCATAAAGAGGAACTTATTCATTGACAATAAACATTTAGATTTTTCTAATTTGCATACTATATCTGCAATATTACATGAAAAAAATATAATTTTGCATAATTTTTTTATACAATTTTAATATGTTGAGGCAAGAAGACATGGCTCTCTCTACCTACAGTCAAATTATCAATACTATCATTACATGACTGAGATATATTTACATCTGCTAATTTATTCAAGAATGCAAATTATCTCATTAACTATGCCTGATATAAAATTGTCCCATGCAGACATTGATTCTAAGCGAAAACGTACTATAGGATCAAGTGAGAAAAGTTTGGTAGTGACCTTAATCAGATCTTTGTAGGTTTTGCCCTGTCTATTTGACATGAAACAAGCTGTGAGCGCTTACAGCCATGTAGCTAACATAATAGTGTAAGGTTGCCATGGCAACTCTGGCCTGATAAGCTGCTTGGTCCCCTCATTGCTGCTTGCAGTTATATCTTTAAAAGATCTTTTCACTGTGCACAAACATGCCTAGAAGACAGAAATCTTAATCCTTTCCTGTTCATCAGTGGCAGGTGTAGTACTTCAAAGATGAACTTGTCTCAGTTGGTAAACCAACAGTAGTGTTGTTCTGCATTAATCCCCAATTGTTTTTGTCAGACTCAGAACTGCTGCACTATTCTCCCTTCCCAAACACTTACTCATTACATCATTACCAGACATACTCACACACACACACACACACACACACACACACACACACACACACACACACACACACACATAAAGCGCACCTTTCCCATCTCAACTCCTGTTTGAAGCCCTACATCCCTTCCTCAAGCCCAGACAAGCCCGGACCACCCCACAGTGTCTGTCTTTTTGTCTGCCTGTCCGCTTGTCTGCTTTGTTTCAGGTGGCCATCTCAGGGCTCCAGCAAAGGTATGGAGGCTCACCTGACACCACCTTCTCCTCTTCCTTCTCCTCGCCTTCCTCTTCCTCAAGCCTACTGTCACTGCGGTTGCTCACTTCTAAACATGTACCAGCTCAATTCTGTATGTGTGCGTGTGTGTATGTGTGTGTGTCATTGGATCAACTGACCTCACACACAGACCCCCCCCCCCCCCCGACCCCACCCCCCAACACACACACACCTCAGTGAACCTGTGTGGTTGCCACAGCAACCAGTGACCCCCAGTCAAGACGATGATCGGTTTCCACGGTTACCGGTCACCGTGGCCCTTCTGTGTCAGAGATGAGCGTTAAACCACTCTGACCTCCTCTCCCAAACCTCCGTCTCCGCTGCGAAGAGGAGGCGTTTCTCTTTCATTCTGATCCGTGAGACGAGAGCTGAGGCTGAGGGGCTGAGACAGCCTGTGACGGGAGCAAGGACCTTAAGCACTCAAAACTTGCGCTGCAAGACAAAAGGGAAACTTTCGTGTCGGTGAAATTTAAGCAGCTCACCGAGGATGTATTTATATACCTGCGCGAGCCCATGCGGTCGTGCCAGTGTCAGAAACAGAGTACGGGTTTCGTGTGTCTCTGGAGGTGGAGTATGTGTGTGGTGTGTGTTTCTGAGATTGGAGAGAAGAACATTGTGTGTGTGCATGTGTGTGTTTCAGGGCGTCAGTCAGGATATGAGTCTGTGTATGATTAAGTGTTGTGATGATGTCTATGTGAATGTGCACAACTCTGTGTGTGTGTGTGTGTATGTGTGTGGGAGGGGTATTTTGGCCTCTGTAGACTTTGTAAGATCTTGTATCTGGGCCCATCATCTGTGATGTGTTGAACATCTGCAGATAAGCTACGAGGACCTTAACGGAATCAATTACATCTGCAGAAAGACCTGTCAGGTGGATGATGTCGTGTGTCCTGACCTTGACCCACTTTTATGAAAGGTCGCATACCCAGACATTTAACCTCACGTAACACATACAATGATCCTAGAGCAGTGTTGTGAGTAGTAGGCAGAAACCTGGATTTTTCAGTGTCACGACAACAGATCTCAAGACTGTCTGTGCCTACGCGGATCCACAGTAGCAAAAAACCCTGGGGCCGCCCACTTAAGTCTGTCTTAATTAAATCTGCAACTCGCTCTGCTCATTGTCTCGGTATTATTGTGCTTGTTTGCAGGGGATTGTTAGAATAAGACAAAACAAACATTCAAGTGATCTCACAATGTTCCTTGACAGTGTGTCTGTGTGTTTTTTCCTTTCACTGTGTCTATGTGTGTGTGTGTGTGTGTGTGTGCGTGTGTGTGTGTGTGCGTGTGTGTGTGTGTGCATGTGTGTGTGTGTGTGTGTGTCTGTGTGTGTGTGTGTGTGTGTGTGTGTGTGTGTGTATGTACACCTCACAATCACAGCAACAATAGACAAGCTCTTCCGGCATCAACAAACACCCCTTCCCCTCTCTTCCCCTTTCTCTTGCTCATGTAACAGGACTCAGCTCTTATGCTCAGCAAAGGATCGGGTTTGTACTGTGCACAGGGAGGAACAGAAGCTTCTCCACAGCAGCTTAAATGACTGCCCACTGGCTGTGTGTGTGTGTGTGTGTGTGTGTGTGTGTGTGTGTGTGTGTGTGCGTGTGCGTGTGCGTGTGCGTGTGGTGGCGGCTAGGTTCGGTCTGGGTGTGAGTCTATTGAGCCTATGATTGAGTGTTATATGTCTATTTGTCTGTGTGTGCATGATTGAGTATGTGTGTCTGTGTGTATATTGTGTGTGTGTGTGTGTGTGTGTGTGTGCGTTTGTATGACTCCTGTGAATGTGGTGGTGGTGGTGGTATGTGTGTGTGTGTGTGGGGGGAGGGGTCTGAAAGAGTTGGGTCTGTGAGATAGAGTTGGGTAGAGCCCCTTAGGATACCTGTGTGCTGTGCAGTGCTGTATTGTGACTTTTGAAGACAGGCTCCCTTTGATGTTTTATGAGGAAAGGTGAGACACGCATTAGGTAGCTAGCCTCGGGCCTGATACAAAATCTTTACATGAGGCAACAACTCCAACAAAGAACAATGGCTTGCCTCACATTCATGATTAGGAGCCATCAGTCACTTGTTTACATTGTGTGTGTGCCGCTGAAACACGGTTTGTTGGGGCTCTTTGTCGCGGAGGGGCCAAACAAAGACTGTAACAAGCCCTCGGATCGTGTTCTCTGGAGTGGGCCCTCCTGCCAAAACTCACATCAAAAAATGAGTCTTGAAACACGTTGTGAAAAAAAAGAAAACAACACCACAGAGGAATTCAACAAAGAAAGAGAAAGAGAGGGAGTGAGAGAGAGAGAAGGAAACGTCAAACTTTTTCCTTGGTGATGTGTATTGAGTCATTCCTCGCACTGTTGTTCCGTGTTGATGCTCCACCTCGCTGTCCATACAAACATGACAGAAAGTCTTAAAAACAAGTCAAGAAGTTGTGGTATTGGGTGACACTCACTGACAGCCCGTAATTACCCACAAGGTACTAATAGTGTTCTAGCCGCCCGGTGGAGTGGACTCCATTGATGACAAAATAATGGGCGGCGTTCCCTCACCCACCACCCCCCCACCCCCCGAGTCGCCTTTGTTGGTGCAGTTGAACTTCGCCAGAGAGCATGAGAACAACAGGTGCATAGAATGAGTCTCCAACCACATACATCCCTCAGCCAAAACATAACCGCACCCCACCCGCCCACCTACACACACACACAGACACACACACACATACACCCACCTCTGCTGTTTGAAGGACAAAGCTTTGCCTTTCCTTTTTTCATCCGTTTGTTTTGCCTTAATAATTCGCACTGTTGGCTCGAGTCAATGAGTGTTTTCATTCGAGAGTAAAGGGAAAGCCAATCTCCCTCCTCGCAAAAGCGATGACAACAGTTTACAGTCCATTGTCAGCGGACTTAGTGAATGAGTGAGTCTGGTGTTTATTTGCAGTGCCAAATGGAGGACAAGTCTCTGGACAGACTGACTGTGGCCTCCAAGCCGACAAATATTATGACCAACTGCCTCTTAAATCCTCAGTCGTAATACAAACAGATGGATATCACAAACGGAGAGCCTGTGTTTTTTACGGATTCTCTCCGTACCCAAAACAGAGCTCAGCGTGGCAACGGGGAAAAGCATTAAGGCTGAAGAAATTTCTAGAATGCTAATTGGATCCTTGGTGACTCATATTTAATAATAAAAAAACACAGACAGACAAAGCCTCACATTCATGCACACGTCTTCTTCCTTAAAAAAATACCATTGTCAGTTGGGCTGTCTGGAACCAACACTTTTCATCTGCAGTGGACAGATATCTTCTGTCGCTCTTGTCATATCTGTCTGTGCTGTTTGGTATCTTCCTTGAGTTTTTTTTTTTTTGTTGGGGGGGGTGGAATCTCAGATTGCAACTAGAGAGGAAGGAAGAAAGATGGCTTCAGACTTGTTCACATTTTTATCTGATGAAAAAGAATCCAATTAAACAAGGAAGAGTTTGTTGGCTCTTCGAGAGCTAGGATCCCCTCCCTCTAACCTTGTTTATTAAAAACCAGGCTAATTAATGTCTAACAATCTTCAATCTGTCATATTTGAATTCTTTCTGCCTTTTCGCTCAAATCCAGACAAATCTAGCCATTTGGATCCAGACAAATCTAGCCATTTGATACACTGTAAAGCAATTACACAGATATTTCCCAGATGTTGTCAGTTCCATAAAAAGACAAATAGACAATAGATCATTTGTCTCCTTTGCTGTGGCAAGATCTCATAGACTCATACACACAAGAGACAATGTATGTCACATCTTGTTGATTTGTTCCTTGAACAGCATCTCAAATTATAGGTATGAAATGGTGCACCACATGGTTTTGGTTAGTCGTGAATCTGATGGCTGTTTCCTTCGGAGTGGTAAACATCTCTGAAGTGACTGGAACACAAACAATGTGTGTGGGTGTAAATATAACCGCACCTTGTCAGAATGTGCAAATAGCTACATGGGAAATAGCTGATGAGACGTCTTAGCCTCTGAGTGACAGCCATGTCCACTGCTGCCAAGGAGCCGTAACGCAGTGGCAGATTCTTCCTTTCTAGCACCTCGCAAAAGCTCTGACACCACCTCGCCCTCATCAAAGTAGACCTCTAAATGTGGCACACGTCTCCTTAGTTTCAAGGCAGGCTGTAGCAACCTAACACAGTGTTTTTGTTTTACCCACTTGCAGATATCCTTCGCTCCAAACCCCCCCAAACGGGCTTGTTTGTTTACTTTGTTTTGCTTTGTGTCTTGTTCTTCTTCTCTTGGCCGTGGACTGTGTGTGTGCTTTCCCCCTCTTCATCAGCTCGGAACAGTGGAAAGGCACAAACAAACGCACATTCAGCGCGGGAGGCTCACACATCCTCAAGAGTCAAGAGCACAGCATGCAGCGGCTCTCCTCAAGACGCACTGCCGTCCACAAACACTTTTTTGAAAAAAACAAAAATAAAAGCCAAATGCGAATTCACTCAGAGGCTACTCAAGAGTCAGTAAATAGAATGTTGAAAACACATTTAGAAGTTGGACAAAGGGTGACACACACAGCTAATGCTGGGATGACAAACAAATAATCACCAACTCCTTGTACTTGTACCAATCACTTGTACTTACAGCTCACATGCTGGTGTTTGTTGATGTTTGTCAGGTATACTCAAGGAATGGAAGTATCACTTATCCCACCTAGAAAAGTCCTTCGTTTTCAACATGAGACAACAAGGCAGAATTTGGGGAGAGAGAGAGAGAGATAGAGTGATAGAGGGAAAGAGAGAAAACACACATCTCCTTTACCTCCTGACTTAGCTTGTCTTTGCCGCTACACGACAACCCTAGCTCTGCCCAAGTTTGCACACATTCCAATGCGCTCGCCTCAGAACAGTGACATCTCCATTGTACACAAA
This sequence comes from Alosa sapidissima, assembly GCF_018492685.1. Taxonomy (NCBI): domain Eukaryota; kingdom Metazoa; phylum Chordata; class Actinopteri; order Clupeiformes; family Clupeidae; genus Alosa; species Alosa sapidissima. The sequence goes on from NC_055975.1 coordinate 15,681,514, forward strand.
CGGCAAAATAGCTGGTCAAATGTCAAGCCGCTCTGATGGGATGTTTTGTAAATAATGTGTGATAATGACTTTAAATACTTGCAGACAACTTTTCTTACGAGGATAGCAACACCCCCCACCCCCCTCCTCGAGACACAAGAGGCTTTTCCATCAGTGCCCTGAGGCTAGACGTGTCACCGCATGGACTAATGGTCCCATTCGTTCAGTCCACCCCCCCCACTACTTGACAACGTTGCTGCTGCTGCTGCATTGAATTACAAACGGGCCTCGGACATGCCTCTCTCTGCTCCTCTTGATATTTAATCTCATGATAAATTGTTTTGGAATTCGAAGCCTCACTGAGCAAGCTGTGTTCCCAGGCAGCTCCGCCCCTGGTCCCTGGTCAGGTGAAGAGCCTTTGAGGTGCAGGACGAACGGAGCTATCTGTCAAACTAGTCAAACTAAGCTGCTCTTGACAGACTCAGGCAATTGGGGTTTAGGTAAATGAATCCATAACAATATGCCAAATGTGAGAAAACAAACACTCCTTAGTCGTTGCCTGAGGGTGAAGTGTGGAAGAATGTTGCTTGTCGGATGGTGTCTCTCTCAGAAAACAGCACCGCATCTCTTCAATCTGCAACTTCCCTTACTTGTGAACCTGTAGCTACTTTACAACTTCACAGGCTCCACTTAAGTAATTGTAATTCACACGTCCTTTCACCCTCCTGACCTGAGCAAGTCCTGAGTTGTGGATAAAGTTATTTGTCAGCTTCATATACTTTAAATGAGATCCATTAAGAGATGTTATTTAAAGCTGACAGTCACGGCTCCTACTACCACTATTAGCAGTATGTTAGACTTTCTTCATTAAAAACACTATTAAAGTCAGGTAAAATAATCTCAAACACATTAGACAACTGACATAAGTGCAAAACAAACTGATTAATTTCTGCAGTGGAGGGGAACTGAGTTTTGAGTTTTCTAGAGCACAGGCTAAAGGCGGTTGTGGGTGCTGAGCCCTGCAAGTGCCCTTATTAGCAGATGGCCTGGAAGCAGGGAGAGGGCTGGGGGTGTGGGCAGGCAGGCACACGAGCATGTACGAAGGGCTGAGAATCGCCAAGGGTTGGGGCTGGTTCTGGTACTATGAACCAAGAGCTTCCTCTCTGTTAACGGAGTTGTTTGTAAAGTCAAGAGATTGGGAGATATTCAAAGTGGCATGAGCTGGACTGAGTGGCTAGCAGCAAAGGCCACTATGACAAGGAGAATGACTGTTTTGTGAGTGGGCACTCAAGTGATTGCTAGTCGGACAGAGAAGTGACCAAGAGAGGAGAATGATTGTGCATTAGTTATTAAGGATTAACAGTTGGCCTGTTAATAGTCAATAAGTAGACTAAGTATGCATCGGTTCAGGATGGGTATGGATCCAGATACAGAACATGCATGGCAAGGGTAACATGCATATTTGTGTATAAACAAAAGTCAGAATAAGAGTCGACCTATGAATGTGTGTGTTTGTATGTATGAATATGAAGATGACATATAGACACCAATGTCAGTGGGTTATCAGCTGCATATTCAGGGACAGATGCAGATGGGGCACCAGCATCCATGCCCATCATGTTTATGCACTGGCAGTCTCTTCCGTGTCAAATCCTGAGCAGCATTAGGCATCTCCATTTAGCGGTGACGTGTCAACGCGGAGCCGCGACACGAGCCGAACGTGAATTAACATATTTATGTTTGCCACGGTAAAAATATGAGCTAATTAGCCCGGGTGCTCAGGGACGAAAGACCACCCTGGCACGCCACATGAAGCTTAAGTAAGCCCATACCCATTATGACTGGAAGGTTACATCTGATCACTTGTTTTGTGTGCGGCAGGAGACAAATTAGTGGCACCCTCATCTTTGGCTGAGTGTCAATGTTGAGCTTCCTTGGTCGAGTCGGTTGGGTAATTCTTTGAGTTTGAAAACAGATGTCAAAACAGTAACAATGGCATGACACAGTTTGCCATCCTTTTAAGCCAACTCACCACTTTGTGCTGAAAGCATTTGGCAAACTTTGCACAGGCAGTCATACAGGGTGGGATGGGGGTGGTGGAGAAGGCAATGCTTTTACAAGCACTACTTTAGCAGCTTTCGAAATACTTGGCATTTACACTGGCATTTAGACTTATATATTTATTTCCCCCCCTTCATGCAAAAACATTCAGCGCAGGATGCAAATTCGGTTGGTTCTCGCGAAGACATGACATTTTGAAATGTGAAATAAATTGATATGGCCCAATTAAATTGTAACTTGTTTGGGAGGAGTAGTGCTGGGGAGGGAGAGAGACTAGCCTCCTCCTGGTCCTCAAATTGCTTGTGCATTGCATTTCTATTTAATTATGCCCAGAAGACTGTTATGTGATAACAGCAAGATCCCTCTCAGCCAGCGCACATAATGCTTTGAACATTGAAATGATGCCTGAAGGACTGCAGTGTCTTTAAAAGCCCCTTGCCGCCGAACAAAAGGCCCAGAGGGCCCACCTGGAAAGCATAAAATCACACGAGTGGCCGCGATGTGTCCGGTGCTACCTGTTATGGATATCCCCAACGCATTCTCTCACTCTTTCTCTCTCTTGTAAAATGCATTACGCTGTTGAAAGCCTACAGAGGCTTTTCTGAAGTTTGGGAGTTAACTTTTCGGATGCAGGTGATAGTTTGCAGACGGCTCAGCACACGCGCCACACACACACACACACAAACACATGAATACACACATACACACATACAAGTATTGATATAGGTTTTGTATCTTACCAATTTAAAACCCAGCCAAGCAATTACTGTGGAACTGCATTGCACTTGTAGGCTCTATGAATCATGCTCTCTCTTGAGGTAAGAGCTCAAATGTACGTCAAACTTCAAGGGACACCAGACAACGTTTTCATGTTAATTAATCATCTTCGTAAGTCGGTATATGGTTAAATGACTCATTACGGGGCGAATGAAGGCTCTCTCGCCCGCCCCTACTGCCTGTAGAAAGAATATCCCACTTGCAAGTTCGGTGTATCCTACCCGCCAACCGAAGCAGGATCAGTTTACAGCACAGCGGTAGGCTAACGAAACGCTAGAGATTGTTGCAAACGTGTGTATAATAGCAGAGCCGGCGAAGAAGCAGCGGAAACCCTTGACGGAAGATGCAAAGAAAAGGAAAAGAGCTTCAGACCGAGCTAGGGGGAGTTTCGTAGAGAAAAAGCATCAGGCTTGCCTGGTGTCCCTTTAACAAAGAAAACAACACATAAATGTACAATATTGGTCTCTGTGTCTTTTCTTTGAACTTCAATGACTGTTTAAGAGGTAAAAAAAACATTTTCACTTGGAAGTAACCAATATGTAAGATGTTGTCTTGCAAGCTCAGTATATCTCTTCCACACTAAAGAGTCTGTCAGGACTGTCTCTTCAGGACTGTCTGTTTGTTAACAGCAGGGGCCTAACTGAGCAACAGACAGACTTGTAGCTTGTGCATGCTGCTTATTTTGAAGATAAGATTTCTCCAGAGTTTGCAGGCGATTTCTTTGTCCTCTGCACTAATTGCTGTTACTGTGTGACTTGTGAAAGGTCGACTAGGTTCATAAATAGAGATTCATATGTCATGCAGGTACACGGATAGTTTTCCTTCAGGCTTTCTGAAGTTGCCCATGCCCTCTCTGATTACCATTCACAGAAAATGAAATGGTCAGATCTGCACCTATATGAGTGATATAATGTCCTACAAGCTTTATGCCATTTGCTGGACTGTATGTGAGACTTGGCTACACCATGTCATTCGCCAAATTTTCAGTACATCTTTAATTCATCATTCACTCAGTACCCACAGCCAAACCGAACTACATGTACTCTTTGAATTTTTAAGTGGTAAAACTTTTGTGAAACTTCACATACACAGACGGTGACGTATAAAAACACATTTTAACTCATTTGTAGCATGTTATAACCAGTATAATTAGACACCACCACAATTTCAAGAAATCTAATTTATCCTTGAAAGGTATAATGTCAGGTAGTTTCATGGTCAAATTGGACTTTGTTTGCAACCTTCATAAGTGTACTTGTTCCACTTACATTATGTGTCTGCTTTGACACTCTGGATGCTCATTAATAGAGACCTTTGTTTTTTTTTACTTGCCCATTAATTCTACAGCCATAAATACCTCTGCACAATGTCATTAAAATGGTGCAACAAAGTATGGACGGTGGTGTGGATACACACACACACACCAACACACACACATACACACACACACGCACAAACACACACACATACACACACACACGCACAAACACACACACACAAACACACACACACACACACTCACTTACACACACACCAACACACACACATACACACACACACGCACAAACACACACACACAAACACACAGCAACACACACACACACGCACAAACACACACACACACAGCAACACACACACATACACACACACACTCACGTACACACACACCAACACACACACATACACACACACACGCACAAACACACACACACAAACACACAGCAACACACACACATACACACACACACGCACAAACACACACACACAAACACACACACACACACACACACACACATGCACACATGCATCAGTGAACTTCAAAAATATTGAATTACGTGTTACTGAAATACTACAGACTCGTAAAAGTGTGTCTATTTGTGCCTCTACATATGTATTGACCATATTTAATTAAGAGGGTCTGAATGTTAACAGTGCTGCCCCCACAACACGTGCTGCGAACTCCCTGAGTGTAATTAACTAGTGTTTACTATACTACCATACAACTCTATATTTCCCTGTTAAATAACTATAAACAGCGGGGTTGATAATAACCATCCATTATAAATGGTTAATTGATGCTTTATTTTGCAACTATAATAAAATATTTAATCACTTAATAATCATAACTTAATCATTTGTAGATAACAATCAATGATTACTAAATACATAACTTACAAATACTTTATTATCAGCTTATGAAAAAATAAACAATTTATTTATATATAACATACTAAAAAATATCCGTTTAGTGATAGCTTGATTACAATTTATTTTATATTAATAAGCTACATTATTGCAAATATCGTATTATTAATAATGATATATTGAGTTATTGTTAATGATTATAATGTTGATTGTAGGCCTTTACATAGCCATATACACAATGCCTATGCATATTACATAGGTTGATTAACTATTGAACTATAAATGATGTTCTATTGATTAACAGTTAGTTAGAAAACAATTACAATATTTGTTTTTCAGATGGCTATGATAAAGTTGGGTCGTAGTCTTTTATTTGGTAGTAAATAATTTGTAAACTATCTAAAAATGTGCTTTTTATAATTAATTGATGGGAAATGATTGCATCAAACCTTTTTTTTTAATGGCTATTATGAAGTTGCATCTTAGTCTTTTATATGTTAATAAACAATTTGTAAATTATCTAAAAATGTCAATCTTATAATCAATTGATGGGAAATGACTGCATCAAACTAAATTTTGGGTGGCTATTATGAAGTTACATCTTAGTCTTTTATATTTTAATGAACAATTTGTAAATGATCCAAAAATGCTGTATTACAAACTGATGGGATATACCTGGAGCAAACAATGTATAAACAAGTTGTAACTGGTGTTCATAGTTCAGCAAGTACTTAACTTATGACTTTGCCGATTAAAGTCAAATATTGTTAAATGACAATAGTGATAATGAAAACAATAACACTTTACATACACTGCAATTAACACATTGTAAAGCATTGTCACACATCACAATTGGCTTTAATATCAAGAGATATTTATTGAAATCAAAACTTCTGATCCATCAGAGCAGGGCAATAAGCCAATAAAAATCAAACAAAAAACATAATAGCTTAAAAGGCTATCAATCCTTCATTGCAACACCACAGCGTAAACAAAACAGGGTGGTGGGGCGAGGGGCACTTACTTCTGCTGCCTCTTCAGACAATCAGACAGTAAACATGAACACAACATGAATGAACACTGCTTAAACATAAGAGGGTTGTTGGCGGGGGGCTTACTTCGGCTCCCTCTTAATGTAGGGTATGAGATTGCCCTCATTTTTGAGTTTTGCTATCTCAGCTCTGACCTGTGTAACATTCTCAATAAGGTCTTCACATTTACTTAGAAAATCAGAAATTTTTCCTCTTTTGTTGTAGCCTGCCAAAAGCTCCTTAAATTTTTCTGGTGAAGCTATAGCCAACTCTGGGATAGCTAGATAGATATCGAACGGTCAGCTCTGTAACACCAGCAATGGTACACGCTTCCCCAAGTTTTTTTCCACGGTTGTAAGCCCGCAGAACCTTCTTGTACCTTGCAACGATGTCTTTTGGACTGGAAGCTGCATCAGTAAGAAATAAAACAAATAGAGATTAACTGGACTGTGAGATGAGACAAAATATTGTTGACATTAACATGCATCACCCATAACTTGACCATGCCTAGGCTGGTTAAGAGTATTTTGGGTATTGGATATTTCAAAGTGGTAATATGGTGGCAGCATGGAGGGGAGTGTCTCCAGGACGCTGGTTTCACTGTTAAGCCTTCATGAGGTGTCGTGGGCCTAACTTAACGAAACATCGGTGAATTAAGGTGCCCACTTGATAACCCCAATGACATGCCACATACTATATACTGCTGTTGGATGGGCCATTTGTTGGTGGATCTGTGGGTAGCGTTAGCCTAGAAATCTAGACGCGCCCTAGAGCTCCAGAAATCGAAACTCAATCAGGCCAATGAAATCGTGTATAGAGTCGTTAGGTGGGCTTAACATAATGATTGATGGCAGAGTTGCAACAGTTTGGCTTGGCTTGCTATTTGAAAATAAATAAGATGGATGTTGCTGTTGGCGAACAGTGTGACACGAGTTAAGCTTTTATTAAGTTGGCAAACGTTTGAACTAGCCAACTAGCTCCGCTGGTGGGAAACACATGGGACTCATAGCGCTGCCGCTGTCCTATTGCGTGCAGAGGGAATTTGAAAGACAACTGATTATTCCGCCCCTCGGACTGAGCACTGCGAACGGTGAGTGCCCAGACCCTACATTTTAATGTGGGTCTGGCTCGTCAGGCTAGGGTAGCGTGCTTTTTAAAGTTAATTTTGAGTAGGGGCTTCTGAATGTGTTTTTACCTTGGATTTTGGCACAAGGGATTTTAACTTTAATCCTGTGTATTAATGTAATTGTTTTTGTAAACAGGAGCCCTCCCTATGACTCACCTCTTTGTCCACATTCAGGTTTTGCGGACTTCTGTTCCTTCTTGTCCTTTTTGCGACTTCTTTTCCTTCCGATGCCTTTTGTCTTCCCTTGTATGCTTTTTTTTGTAACGCCTTTTCTTATGACTTTTATCGTCTGATGACAATGAAGAATTGGAGGAAGAAGAGGTAGATGAATTACTGGTGGAAGAGGACTCAGATGATGACTCAGATGAAGTGGTGTGGTCAGAAGTTGTGGTATGGCATATCTTGTCTGAAAAGAAACAATAAGAAAAGGGGATGGGAAAGTTTAATCAAGTGAATGTTAAGTGAGAAGCTTCAGTACTCACATAAATTTTGTCAGGTACAAAGGTGTATGTGTGTCCATCCTCAAGACCAACATGGTGACAACATGAAAAAAAAGTTATACTTGATATTTGATATTATCGATGGAGTCTTCAAAGGGCTCTACTCTGTAAGGGTTAATGTATAGAATGCCAGCCATTATCGATGGAGTCTTCAAAGGGCTCTACTGTGTAAGGGTTAATGTATAGAATGCCAGCCATTATCGATGGAGTCTTCAAAGGGCTCTACTGTGTAAGGGTTAATGTATAGAATGCCAGCCATTATCGAAAAAATAAGCCCCGACAGAGCGACCCGGACCCCACTTATTATACGGCTACCTACCAACATAAGAGAAGACACTTCACCTGATGGGTCTTTAAATGTATTTTTTACTGTTTTCATTGGCAAATGATGAGAAACAAACTTCACCAAACTCACTGAACTTGAATACAACATTCTTTAGAACGCAGCTGAACAACTGTCTGTAGTGAATCAGTGGCAAAAAGGCCACTATCCTTGACAGCGGTCAATTATGCTTAGCATAAAGAATTGACAGCCGAACGTGAATGGAGCGTTCTACTTACATTGTGAAGAGCCGTATAATAAAATGTTTTAATCCAAGTGGTGTTTGTTGTTAAGTGCCATATTGAGATAAAGTATTGACTTACCAGCCCCTTGTTTGCGAAGAGAGTCCATGTTGGACTATGTTGGAGACATAGAGTTTCCTGAAAGACAGAAAGCAAGGAAGAAAAATTTAAATAAATAATAGGTAGAGTATGCTATGTTTCTGTAAAGGCACATCAATACTACATTCATGGTTTGCTCTACATTTGTTCACCATGCAGTATGCTGTTTTTCACCAAAATACAGGCAGTATAATCACAATTAATGACAATAATAAACATAATAGGCTATTTGAAGATTTTGACAGACTACACATAATACAATTAGTCAGTTCTGCCCTTTGATGGCATATAGGCTTCAACAACTGTGAATGTTTACAGTGTAGGCTACATATGCTGAAAAGCATTTCTTAAATGTTTGCCTCTCGAAAACTATCTGCATCCCTCGGAGTGCTGCTCTAAAAATGTGTGTTAACGACCTGTGTGTAGCTGCTAAGCTGCTCCAAGACATCCTACAAGCTTTCACTCGCTAGCTACACCAGATGTGATAAGATAGCCATGCACATTTGACAAGTTGTTATAAACTTTAGGGGAAAAAAGATAACGCTAGCAACTACTGTTAAGATAGTAAGTTGGATGCATTAATAACAGGCTAATAAGAATGAAAGTTAAGAAACTTACCGGCGGTTTGAGTTGAGTTTAGCACTATCTGGCTGGAACTCCCTTCGTGTCCATCAACCCCATCGTCATCGTCGATTAGGGTTACAGGCGATTTCTTTTCACCATCTAGTTTCCTGATCTTCCCTGACCTTGTAAAAGGTCTACTTTTTCTTTTTGCCCTTTCGTGTCTAAGATAAATGGCAATGAAATGTAATGCTATGCTTATTTTCTTCTTTTAATTCCACATTACTTCGAGATCTTGTCACTAGCCACTTGTTAACATAACGACAAAAGAAAGATTAGCTACCCTCAGCCGGAGTTTCCTGAATTCATTGACTTCAAAATAAGAGTTTAAAATCTCTCTCTTTGGGCTTGAAACTTGCCATGTTGATTTATAATTTGTAAATTGTATAATTTATAGCATGTTATTGAAAACCAACAATGGTAAATGGAGGCTGATAACATTGTGGCAAAAATAGGATACTATCAATTGAGATCAAACGAATAACTTTAAGTTTGTCGACGTCGAGCCAAGCACAAAGGCATAGTCAGGAAATCCATCCGACACCAGACAATCTTCAGCAAATCCAAGATGTGCCTTTTCAGCTGGATGAGGTTCTTATACAGGTATGGACATAGACTACTACAGTAACAGTAGGTATATGTAGGCCAATTAGATTTTTAATGTTGCTTAAGCAGGGCCTATACCCATAACAAGGCTTAAATATCAGATAGTCTTTTGGTATAACCTTTAGATGGAGAATTAGGCACTTTTAAGTTCATCTTGAACATTCTGATCACAATAGGCCTTTCTCACAAAACGACCGATGGCCCAAAAAGTCTTCAGAGCAGGGACTGGCTCTTCCGGTTCCTGCACCTAGGCGCTACACACCAACCCGATATCGACTGACGGATGCCGGCGGTGGTAGCTTTTCTGCCGATTAAACATGTTGAATTAAACATGTTGAATCGGCACAAAAGCTATCACCGTCGGCACCTGACAGCCAACATTGGGTTGGTGTGCAGCGCCCTTAAACATTGGAAGCTCGAGTACACTGCTCTGAAGACTTTTTGGGCCATCGGTCGTTTTGTGAGAAAGGCCTATAGACAAGTAGGCTAAATTATAAATTCAGGTGTAAAAAGTTACCATTAATCATTATGTTTAATCATTCAGAGCGTACCATTTGCCAAGGTGAAGTGAAATGTAATCACATATCTAAAAAAAAAAATAGTAGGCTATTCTAAGATTTTTCCTGTGGGAAAATAACATGGGGATTTTGAATTATCGCATCTTTTAAACTCTCGCGGGGATGAAAAAGTCTGAAATGCAGACGTTTTCCTGAACACACTTTTGTCCTCTGCCTTCGAGTGGATACTGTGATCTCCGGTACGTGAAGGCGGCACACTTAGATTATTGCTACCCCAGAGCTAACTTGCGATGCAACTTGCCATAGGTAGTTATCTTCAATTAACAACCGGATCTCCTTATATGGGCAAAGATGGCCGTTTTGGTTCTTTTTTGTAGGCAAACTTCAGAGGTCTATTGAGTCTGCCTGTCTGTCTCTATCAATAATCTATCTGTACTAGATATTTCCATCTAGTTACCTGCACTCTCTTCCATATCTACCCGACTATCATCTATTCATGTACCTATGTCTATTCATCCACCCACATCTGTCTATGTCTTCACTTTCTCCCCTTTTCACTTTTTCTGTTTGTCTTACTTCTCTCTCATTCTAGCTTCCTCTTTCTCTCCTTGATGCATATTTCATGTGTCCTAATTAGGTGTCTGCTCACTGTTTATGCAATTTTTCACCATTACTATAATGTTGTGTATTATCAGGTTTGCACAAGGCCTACGATTAAGACAAGTTGACATGATAACCGATGACATTGCCGCAAGTTCAGCAACACTGTCAAGAATGGCCAAACTTTTGAGAAATGTCTGTGTTGAGGCTGTGTAACGAATGTGAAGGAAGAGAGGACAGAGGCTGGGAGGTCGAAGAGAGTTTGTGGCGATAGACGAAAGCCACTTCAGGCACAAAAGAAAAGTAAATGCAAACACAATACACATAATGTATTTTTCTTCTTTTTCTTATTCCTCATCATCTTCCTCTTTCTCCTATTTTTATTACCAAAGAGTAAAATAATGCTTAAACATAATTTGTAATATCCATGTGTGCTTTTTTTGACAGTATGGACGTGGCCGGATAACAGGTGGCTGGAAAAGAAAAAAGTGGGTGTTTGGGATGCTCGGTGTGAAGCACTCAAGACGTCGACCTATTCTACGTTTAGTGCCAAAAAGGACAAGACAAGAGCTGGTACCTCTCATCGTCCACCATATTAGAAGAGGGACTTCAGTTTTAAGTGACGAATGGCGAGCCTACCGCCAGGTACTGCCTGCACTGGGGTATGATCATTACACAGTGAACCACAGTCGAGCATTCGTCAATGCAGATACAGGTTGCCACACTCAGCACATCGAGAGGGCTTGGCGGAGTTATAAGGAGATCATCTCAAGATGCAGAGGGAATCGGACAGAGGACTTGCTAACAGATCACCTTACACTAATTGAGTGGAATGAATGGCTAGCCAAAAAACATCGCAATGGCCCACTGGGTCGCCTACTCCACGACATTGCCAAGAAATATAAATAGAAGTTGTTTTGATGTGATGTTTTCCATTATCAAATTTGTTTTGTCAACTTTCATAACTTACCGTTTTGGTGAAACTTCAAATAAACATTATGTTCATAGATGGTTTGCACTCCAGTTATTGATTATGAGATTGACATTTTTAGATAATTTACAAATTGTTTATTAACATATAAAAGACTAAGATGCAACTTCATAATAGCCATTAAAAAAAAGGTTTGATGCAATAATTTCCCATCAATTAATTATAAAATGTACATTTTTAGATAGTTTACAAATGATTTACTACCAAATAAAAGACTACGACCCAACTTTATCATAGCCATCTGAAAAACAAATTTGTAACAAATTTGTAATTGTTTTTCTAACTAACTGTTAATCAATAGAACATAATTTATAGTTCAATAGTTAATCAACCTATGTAATATCCATAGGTTGATTAACTATACACATCCGTTGTGTATATGGCTATGTAAAGGCCTATGATTAACAATAGAATCATTAACAATAACTCAATATATCATTTTTAATAATATGATATTTGCAATAATAATATAGCTTATTAATATAAAATAAATTGAAATCAAGCTATCACTAAACTGATATTTTTTAGTATGTTATATATAAATAAATTGTTTATTTTTTCATAAGCTGATAATAAAGTATTTGTAAGTTATGTATTTAGTAATCATTGATTGTTATCTACAAATGATTAAGTTATGATTATTAAGTGATTAAATATTTTATTATAGTTGCAAAATAAAGCATCCATTAACCATTTATAACGGATGGTTATTATAAAGTGCTACCTTATTTTCCTGTTATTTTAACAGTGTACTACTTTTCACTTTTTAACAACTTTCTGTTATAAATGTAACAGGCCTTGACTGGCAGCAGCAGAGCTGCCATGAACTGTTACTAAATTATTTCAAATGTATTTTAGTGTAGTTGCCTAGTGTAGTGTTCCTCTGATTTTAACAAACTCATTTTTAACCTAAATTAATAATGACTTAGCAAGTTATACACATATGAATAGTGTCCCTACCCGTGATTAAATGAACTATAGGAAAAGGCTATAACAGATCAAGGCCTAGGCTACTGGGGTGTGTTTCCCAAAACCATAGTTGCTAACTACCGGTAAGTTAATGTACAATGACAATGTAATTTCCCATTGCCAACCAACTATGGTTTTGGGAAAAGCACCCCTGGTTGTCAGTCTTACCAGAATCTCTCCCCAAAGCTGGTTACAAGCACAGAACACAATGTGAGTGAAGAGCAGTAAACCTACTTAATTACTAAATTTTCTATCATAACTGCAATGTGAAAGAACACTACCCAGTTTCTAGTTTAAAGTTTATTTTGTATCTTATTATAACGTTGGAAACACCCTCCGCTGAGCCGGGGAGTTATTTGCCTCCCCCTTGTCTATGGAGAATATCAACATGTCTTAAACCGAGTTTAAAATATAATTTGATTCAGTCGTGTAAACAAACCATAACATATTGCCTCTCGTTTTGTTTAGTTTCGTGATAATTTCATGTAATAACGTGATAAATATCTTGTTAAAACGTGGAAAAATAGATTGTTATAACAAGAAACTTTTCTCGTAATTAGGCTACGTGATATAGGCCTATAATCAAACGTCATTGGCAGACTTTGAAACAACAAATTGGGGAGATCTCTTTTCGGGTGAGGTGCCTCTCTATATTGGCAAAAAAATATTTGGGTTAAAGGACTATTGGATAAGCCAATTGTCCTAGTGTAGGACACTGCCTAATGTGGGGCACCTAGCTCCAGTGGGTGTGGCTCTTCCCCATAATGAATGTCAGTGAAACCAGTGCCGGCCCGAGCCTTTTGGGGGCCCTAAGCAGAATTTGATTTGGGGGGCCCCCTCCCACAACGCAGAGTCACCTGTGCTTGGCGATAATTGACAACTTCACACTATAATGTCATATTATAAATTAATACAGTGAGGTTATGTATTAATACAGTGACTGATTATGAACTACTGTCCCCCTGGACACAGATGCATAAGGACTCGGTAGGCTCATTCAGTAATCCATCCTTGCTGACATGCCAAAAATGTTTTGGGGCTCCGCTCTACACTTCTGGCCCCATGTCCTTGGTAAACCAATGTATTAGTTGTTATTTACACCAACCCTGTCACCTTTTAATCTTAGAGGGTACTAAAATCACAGATTTATTTGAAACATTCATATTCAAAGTGAAGCACTAAGGGTGGTTTACTGAAGTTGAATTGACAAATAACAAAATACAACAGCATTTGTATTTGTTGTAAACAAGTACATCCGTTTAATGACTTGTTTTTCAACAGATTTGCAAAACAAATCCACAAATGTGCATTAAATGATCAATCTTCAACTACAAAATAAAACCAAAATAGACAAACATTAATAATAATGACAAAAATAAAATGTCCCAAAGAATAGATACTTATTCCTACTTCGTTCCTGGCTTTCAGGTATCTGCAGCTCTGCAGTGGACGAACCTGCAATGATTAAATAAATACATAAATAAATAAAACAAAAACTATGTTAAATGTGTCATGTCATATTAACAGGCTATGTAACCATTTGCCATCAAGAAAACCTCACCGTCTGTGTCATCAGCCATGGAGGCAGACACTTGATGAGGTAGAGTTAAGTAGTGGTAGAGATGTGCTCCAAAGTACTTCAACAGTGTCTCTGAAAAAAAAAAAAAAAATATTGCATAAGTGCATATTTGATCGAGCAGATTGAGTTTATTTTGCTATCATTACTTACACTCATCAACAAGCAATTCCACATGTAACAATTCATATTCTATTGGCAAATGAGGCATAATCAAAAGTAACGCTTAACATGGTGATCTACTGCATCTACCTAAATATTAGGGTAGCACCGCTACATCACTTGCCACTATCTTAATCAAATGTAAGTTTATTTCCATCACAGAAGTCTCCCCACCCAACATGGTATATTTTCTCAAACACTACCATCTCTCTCCAAAGATCTTAGAGCAGAACGCACGTATTGTTCCATCTTTGCCTATGAAGCTGGAACGTTACCGATGCCCAGAGTCGCGCTAGTCAGTGGGTTGGGACTGGGAGCCTGGGCTTAGCCTGCTGTTGCTATCAGACTTACCACTATGTCACATATTATAGAACAGTAATAAACTATCAACACTGTCAGGTGCGAAATCAGAAACAATCCCTCTGTGGTAAATTTGCCTTCAGCTCCGTTTTCATGTATCTACTGTAGTGCTAATGTCCACTTCAGTCAGCTAGCTAACTTTAATTTACAACATAAGCCCACCTATGGCTAGGGTACATGCTTCATTGAACATCCAAAACAATCCCAATATCCTTGACATCTGAAATACACCTAGATAATATATATTAATGGGAGACATTTCTCTGTTGATGGCAGGGATTTAGCTCTGGTGATGGCTTATATTAGATCATGACAGCTAGCTAGCTACCTCAAGCACAAAACATACTGTAAATAATCATGCAAACATACCTGTATCTTGCTCGTTTTTCTCCTCCTCTGTCATTTTCTTCTTTCTGTTTTCGGCACCAGAGGGATACGTCCTTTTTTGTGACTTTTCTTAACATTACCATCTCTTCCGATTTTTGAACTTGATGCAGTGTCTGCACGAATTGTCTATGCACCCGAGGTGTCTAGTTTATGCGCGTGACTCAAAGGCTGGCAGACACAGTAGAGGTAGGCAGACATATTGATCATGAAATCAGAATTTTCTTGTTTTGAATCATTAATTGTTTCATTTATTCATTCATTGATGTCACTTGTTTATGTTATTTATTATGTAAAAAAAGAGAAAGAAACTCGATTGGGGGCCCCCTGGCAGCCGCTTAGTTCGCTTATGCCTCGGGCCGGCCCTGAGTGAAACTATGGGAAAGCCAAAGCTGTAGGGTCCTGTTATCAACATTGGATGTGGATTTGTGCTGCCCTCACACTGTAGCCTTATAGCCTATAGCCTAGGCTACTACAGAAGTCCGAAAAGCAAAAAATGCCATATGGCAATCCACCCTATGCCAATTTGTATTGTCGTTCAACCAAACAGTAGGCTATAGGCCTAGTTTTATCAATCAATGATGAATGGAGTAATTTCACACAGTTCGTTTTGTATTGACATTAAAACGCTGTATTTGAAAATAACATAGGCCTAACTAATATAGCCTAGTGTTGAAATCTGGGTGTACATTCACGGCAGCCAGGCCTAACATTTGTCCTCAGTCAAAATTCCAATCAGGTAGGCTATTGCCATCAAAGTAATATTTGGAAAACAGCATGACACAATTTGATTGCAATTAATTGCTGTATTAATTTATACCTCAATATTTCTTCTTGTTTTCGTCGTCGTCGACAGCTGGCCTCGATACAATAGGAAATTACCACTTCATTTGTTTTAAGATGGCTACAGAGGTGTGTTAATGTGCCAAGCATGGCACATAGCCTAAGGGCGTCGCATTTCTGTCAGTGGCAAAAGCGCGTTCCAGTCTGGCAAACGTAGCGGCAGCAGTAGGCTACCTGTATAAAACAAATAGCAGTAAAAAATATCCCTCTAACGGTTTTATTTTGCTGACTGACAGAGCAGCGGCTGCAAGCATCTCGCATATTTGTGCTCCGTCTCCCTTTGTTCCTATCAAAACACGAGAGCTCCTTCTTTTTTTCTCCCGGGAGAGTTCTATAGAATCAGGAGCGAACATCAGCAGCAAGGAAAAGCGGGAGGGGATACAAATTACAGTCTGAGGTGAAGAAAATGATATCCTTAGTGTATCTTCCCCAAAGCTCCAGCGAACGCGCTGACAGATGATGCCAGGATTAAACAAAAAAGATCAGGAACTTATGACTAATAGCGCAAAGCAATCATCTCTCATTATTTCAATTACACGGGTAAATGCATGCAATCATGGATCAAATTGCTCTTCTGAAGAGGGGTCTTTTCAGCCAA
>NC_055975.1:15703023-15725523 GCF_018492685.1 Alosa sapidissima
CACCTCGGGTCACTGATGCAAAGCGCACAAGTGCAACGACAACAGCTCAGAGTTTAGCATCAAACATACAACACTGCTGGGAGCCGAGAGAAAGGGATTCTACTCACTCTCTATCTCCCTTCTATTTTCCATTTCAAGAACTCTTTGATGATAAATAAATGCATTCAAGATATATACTGTTGACTTGATTAGCACAGATTGAAGTGATTGGTTTTTTCACATATTTGAAACTTCGCTATTTCTAGCTTTACTGGGCATCTGTTAAGATTTTTTTTCAAAATAGACAGTGTTTTTCTGCCTCAAAGTAGTTCTCTAAACAGGGGTCATTTTTTGAGTTTTTCGAAAGATGAAGAGAAGCATTTGGAGATTGATCACTCCCCAAAACATTTCCTTTTTCAGAAAATGGCTCAGAAATGTGTCTTTTATATATATATATATATATATATATATATATATATATATATATATATATATATCTCCACTAGTGCAGTTCAGTGGAATCGGAACAATGCAGTTCCAATTGCTTTCAAAGGCTTTTATCACCATTGTGAGAAAATAGAAAGAAGAAGAAAAATGAAGGAAGGAGAGAGGGCGGAGAGCTTGAGACTGTTTGAGGGAGAACAAGACAAGCACCCAGAAACAGATCAAGACCGGCCCATCAAAACACTACAAGCTTGGCAACGTCACATCACCGGTTTAACTGAGATCGACCAGCCCAGTTTTCATTGCGCACGACTGCCTCTTGTTTGCTTGTCTGGAGTGCCCGTCGAAGCTGGGTTTTAACACATGAAGCCTCCTGGACCAATCAAGTGCATCTCTCTATACCGTCAGGCTCAGGGACCGGCTGCTGGGATCAGCTGCGCCGGGTGAGTGCGTGGGGAAGTGGTGGAAACACACACACACAAGTGCATGCACACACACACACACACACACACACACACACACACACACACACACACACACTCACACACACACACACACAAAGCCCCCTCAGTCTCCACACGGCGAGATCCTCCAGTCCAGGCTTGGTTCTGAGTCTGAGCCTGCCCGCGCTGACAGACAGGCCACTGCAAGTGCCAAAGCGTCCAGAAGCCAGCCTGAGAAAGGGGCTCCAAACACACACACACACACACACACACACACACACACACACACACACACACACCACTCACTTTCACTCTCTGACTTATACAACATGCACCTCCTAGAAGCATAAACATATTTAAGCCCCTTTGCATGGCTCCTCTACACAGCACAATACGGAACACCAACATACACACACACACACACACACACACACACACACACACTCACTCATATTATGCATAATATGACATGACATCTTGTATTGTCCTGCACAACACCTGTACATACATACAGAGTTAAAAAAAAACATACCTAGCCAGGGGCCTCTGACAGTAATCAGTAGCCACTTACCACCATTAAAACAAATTGTTGCATTTTTCTGAAAATTACCAAATGAAAAAGTCTTCCATCAAACACAGTGTTCACAGAATTCTGCCAAGCTCTCATGTTTTCAAAGCTGTGGTAATATGAGGTTTAATCGTCTGTCCCATGTCTCAACTGCATTAGGGTGATAGGCTGTGTGAACGCCAGTATTCTGTCTCATCTAATCCACTCCAAACAACAAGCACACGCTGTGGACTAACACCGGCAAAACAAAATTCAATTAGTTTGACACCAATTAAATTTATTTACTGTGCAATATTGACTCGCTTCTTAAATTAAAGTGATAAATGACAGCTTTTCCGATCTTTCTTGCAAGTGCTGCCCACATGGGAGACTCTCCTGGTCGGTCCAAGGAAATACACTCATTAGCCCGAACAAAATCGCAAATATCACATTTCTGCAACATTCGGGGGTCATGACTTTCTGAGTGAGTGGCTTTTCCTCCGATCCCGTTTGTGCGTGTGTGTGTGTGTGTGTGTGTGTGTGTGTGTGTGTGTGTGTGTGTGTGTGTGTGTGTGTGTGTGTGTGTGTGACTGTGTGTATAACTGTGTGTAGGTTGTGTGTATATGTATGGGTAATCCTTTCAAGGGCTTGTTTGTGTACATGCACATGTGTGTGTGTGTGTGTGTGTGTGTCTTTCAAGTATTTCAAGGCCATGAGTATTCTTGTTGTGTGTGTGTGTGTGTGTGTGTCTGTGTGTGTGTGTGTGTGTCTGTGTGTGAGAGAGAGAGGGGTGCAGCTGGCAGGTCAGTCCTCAGATAGCCCCCATGGCTGAGCGATCTCATCCTGGACGGCCACTTCTCTCCTCGACATGAAAAGAAAGACACTTACGGCTCAATATAAACAGCCATCATTTATTTACACAGACATCTCTCAAACATGACGAGGGAAATGTTTTGAATACCAGCAGAGGGTCCTTAGGCAGGGCCAAGCATCTGGGATAACCCCCCATGCTCGGAGCTGTACACACAAACACTCTCTTGTCACTCATCGCACCCCAGACACACACACACACACAAACACACACACACACACACACACACACACACACACACACACACACACACACACACACACACACACACACACAAAATGCCCCCTCCACCCCCAAGCCCAATGGTCTGATGAAAGCCCAGCCCACTGGAGCCATCACTCTTAAACTCTTTTAACGCACACAAACACGTCTTGGACATACACACACACACACACACACACACACACACACGCACACACACACATACACACACACACACACACACACACACACACACACACACACACACACACACACACACACACACACATTCTGACAGGGAGTCATACAAACATGCATATAACCTTCACAGGCACACAGACACTGCTCCCAGGAACTGCTAATATGCATACAAACATGCACAAACATACTTTATAGCACTGACACTTTGAGAAGACATGGTAGAAACTAACACACACACACACACACACACACACACACACACACACAGAAACACACACTCAAATTCTGGGCCGCAGTCACTGCTTTGAGGGCAGATATCTCTTGCTCACCAAGGAAGGCTTCATCATTCCCTGGAGGATCGGGATAAAAATGTTTGTTCCGTTGAAGGAATTAAAATATTTCTGTTACTGCAGTCCGAAGTGGATTGCGGGGGCCTTGGGTTGTGTGTTTGTCTGTGTTGTGTTTACAACAACTGTCATTAAAGTCACAAGAAACAAGAGGGCTGATGTAAGAAGATCCCTCTCCAACCCCCACCGCCCACCCACCTCTCCCCTCCCCTCCCCTCCACTGAATATTTCATACCGGCTGCAAGGAAGAAGAAAGGAGCATACTCTTCCTCTCCTCTCCTCCCTCGCTCTCGCTGCCTCCTCTAAGTGTCTCCTGGGAAGGATGGGTTTTCGCTCCTGGTCGCGATGAGTACCCATTTGCCTGCCGATCTGCGCTTCTTTGGGCACCGAGACTCTTCCTGTCTCCTGAAACCAAATTTGCCTCGTTTTAGTCACCTCAAAGCAGACGTGCGTGTGTGTATATATTTTCAGGGGAAATTTGATTGTCGGTATAGATTTTTTTTAAATCAGTTTTCCAGATCAGGTTCAGAAATATGTAAACTGTTGTGTTATTTCATCAGCTGAGGAGGGATTGGTGAGGTTTCGGGTTTGGGGGTGTGTGTGTGGGGGGGGGCTTCTTCTTGCATACCTCAGATACTCCTCAACAGTAGCCACCTACCCCCACCACCCCACCACCCCATGCGGGACAGTGCAGACGTAAGTGGATTACAGATGCCATAATGGGAAAACAAGAGTCCATTTGAAGTGCAGCCCGCGGAAACTCAAGACTGGGAAAGTTGCATTATAAATTTTTGATCAAATTGAGGATATTTTCACACTCGTTGCAGCCTGAAACCTGAACCTGTATTTTCTGTCCATGGTTTCCTTTCTTGAAGTAGCCCTTAATGTGGCAGAGATGTAATACTTAAGATCAGATTACTGTTGTCGGTTTGTAGGGGCACTGTCTAAAAAGTTGAGATTGGATTTGAATCGACCAATATGCATTAAAACCGCTTTCCTTTAATCATAAAAAAAAATCGCAAAGGATCTGAAAGTGAGTGTAACAAAAACCTCGGCCATTCCTCCAACATCCTGCTCCTTTTGGCCTATCTAATCCACTTTGAGGTCTGAATGTGTGCTTTCTTCTCGATGTGTGCTTTCCTCGTCCTCGGCAAATGGGGAAGGTTACTTGAAGAGATGGACAAATTACCACACACACACACACCTCAGTGGGAGTGTGTGTGTGGTATATTGTTTGCCCGTGCTTGTGCAGATGCCATGACAGCATAGCGATACTGTCTCCATTATAACACAAGTCTCTACTTGTGCTCAAAGCAGGAAATAAATGAGGGGAGAATATGGGAAATAAAGTGTGTGTGAAACCCATCTCCACAAATTGGTCTATGATTACTTTGGAGTGGGAGAAACACAATAGAGTCCCGAAGCCATGACGTAGCGTTGCCAAGGCAGCAATTTCACTGGATCTAAACAAATCAATCTAACCACTGAAATCGCCATAGCGGTGGCTTTGTTAATCTATTTCAATAATTTTACAACGTTTTTAAGACGTTAGTATATTTTTTTACACTGTAGGAATCACATACTACAACATATATTCATACCAACACGATCAAATTCGTGACTACAGAGTTTTATTTTAGCATGGGTTTCCTCCGTAAAAGAGACCTGCATGTATCTTCACAGCATGCGGTTAAAATCCTTAAATTCACGGAAGTGTTTTGGCTTTATTTTTTAGCAAAAAGCCGCCAGTCTTTGAGAAGACGTGAAATATCCACTGGAATTTTGTTTCTTTCTATTAGCCTACACCTGCCAGGGAATCCGTGTTATGTGGCTAAGCTGCTGCCTAGCAGGTAAAACACGTTTAAATGGATATATTTATTTTTATTAGCTAGAAATGATGCCACATTTCTAAATTCAATGCTATTTATGCCACTTCGAAAGTTTGTTTAGATCCAGTGATTCTGCTGTCATGGAAACGCTACGTCACACTTCGGGAGTCTATAGGAGGCTGGAGATAACAGGATTTTCATTTCCCCTCCTGCTGATGCTTAAGACCAGAAATATTTAATGCAATGATGCAAACAAATATTTATTTTGAAGCTAGCAGATGGATGAGATTTTGTTATGATGATGGGAATACTGAACAAATCACACTAAAAATCACAGGTAAAAGATAGGTAAAAATAAGAATGATGACATTTTTTCATATGCAAAATTCATTGTCAGATTTGATTTGCATGCATTTGTCTGACTTGACATGCTTTTAAGAGCAAATATATTACCTTGTTTATTATGCAAATAAAAATAGGCCCACACACTTCACAGCATAGCTACACAGCTCCTGTTTCTGCAAATTAACTAGAATCATCTGTTTAATACACCACTGTTATGTGTTGTTATGATTGGATCAATAATTTAAAGTTTTGCCAAAGGATCAATTGCCTAGCCCCTCAACAGTGCCTCATTTTCATAATTTAACGACCCTTTGCTGAACCAGACTCAATGTTTTGGTTAGGCATCGATGAAATAAATGTGTTTTCCACCAACAGATGTGACTGGGAGTGTATCGCTGAACGCCCCGTGCATTAGCCAGAATTCTAAATGAACACGGCCTCTAGTGATCCAGACTCGAGCAGACACTTAAAAACTGACACACAGGAACCTCGAGAAATTACTTAAAGGGTTTGGTTACATCTAAAATGATGGAATCAATAACAATATTTTCCCTTGGAACCCCTCGATCGCAGTGATAAGCGAAAGAAATCTTCCTCTTAAAAGCCACATTAAAGATTAATGGTGAGTTGTTTTTTCACTCTGCAGCGGCCATTGGTAATATGTGGACAGCTGTCTGAGCTTGTGTGTAAGACTTGTTTCCTTTGCCATTTCAGTGTCATCTACTAATTGCCCCTTTTCTTTGGGACACTTGATCTTGTTGAATTGAATCATAAGCGCATGAAACAGGAAAACGCTCTCCGAGGGTCAGGGTCAGAGAGTGAGGCATCATGTCTCATCGGAGACGGCTTCTAGACCGCCGCTGCTTTGTGTAAGCGACCTGATACCGTCCCCAAGTTGATTCCAGACCAGCGTGAGTGGACAGGCGGCTGCTGACTGGTAAGATATCTGCTAGTTGGCTCTGGCTGTGTGTGTGTGAATCCTCACACTCATCCGTTTGGAGTGGTTCCCTGATCGTCCCTTGTGTTTACTTGCCAGTTTCTCCTAGAACACTAGGAAGCGCTTGACATTTTCAAACAACCGATACATTTTAGCATACTGTACAAAGACTTGCATGCAGTTTCCTAGTTTCTGGGATATCACTCTGTCTGTCTCTCTCTCTGTCTGTCTCTCTTTCCCTCTCTCTCTCTTTCTCTTTTGCATATACAAACTCACAGCATTTACACAGGCCAACATGACCTGCCTCATTCATCCAACATGCCTTCTTCAGAGGTGGCAGAGTTAGAGGGTGTTTTAGCATGATGCTGATTTCGAGGGCCTGCAAGTTATTTGTACGATTTTTTCCAGTGAAACATCAGTCTCCCCGTGCATCAGTCATCACCTCTGTATTTAAAACAGACAAATAAAGCTCATTGTGAGCATCAGAGCGGTACAAGATCCCTCCGAACAGGAGCAAGAGAGAGAGAGGGAGGGAGAGAGAAAGAGAGAAGGAGAGAGAAAGAGAGACTGGGAGCTCGACCGGCATTCTCCAGGATCTCCAAAGGTCCCCAATCAGTGTGCATTTGCCTGAAAAGTGCCTAAGCAGAAGTGGCTGGATTTTTTAACATCTCCTTCAGGGCTGGGGCACTGGCGAGGCCATGATTTCACAAGTGCAACCCGAGCAATCACGGCTCCCCTCCCACCACCTTCACCACCACCACCATATCCCAGTCCCAACCCCCCCAGTTGATTGCTTGGCCTGCGTCTCGGAGGATGCAAAGAGTGAAAGATTATCTTTCCCCCGTGAACTTCCTCTGATTACTGACTGTGAGAGGCATGCCTTCATCATCCTCCTCCCAACTCCTTCGTCCCGAGAGCAGTGGCAGGGGGCAGCTCTCTCTCTCTCTCTCTCTCTCTCTCTCTCTCTTTCTCTCTCTCTCTCTCATAATGTAGTATTTATTAAAGACAGGCTGTTTAAGCCGATCAATACACTCAATCTCTGTCTGTGTCTCCCCTGCCGGCTTGGACTGACGCTGCCGCTGGCTGGCTGACACGGGAGACATCCTGCAAGGGTTTGTGGTGAAACATTCCTTGCTAAGCTTTTTAGTGTGCTTCTCCGGTAGCCACAAAGCATGCCCTCGGAAAAACAAAAGCAACAACAGCAGGGGGGAGAAGTATAGATCGGAGGGTTGCATGTTACTGGCTAAATGTTCTTGGTCGCACAAAATTTGTCTAAAAATGCTTTGTGATTATAAATATGATACACAAGATCCACTTCACATAATGTTTACTAGGGATGTACAGTATCGTGTGACATTTATTCCATGATGTTTTATGAATATTTTATATATCTCAGGAGGATAATAGACATTTTAAAGGCTGTTACTGTGTCAGCCAAAACACATTAAAAGCATGTATTGTGTTTGTTGTCAATGAAACATCAGCACCTTAAGACTTACAGTGTCAATAAGGTTGCAATTTTAAGTTACCTTCAAAGTAATCTTATAATAAAAAATGATTTAACATTGTTTTATGAATGCAATTTCATTCTACTTAGTAAATAATTGTTGGTTTTACAGTTTTTTTATCGATTGTTTTGTGAGTGACTTTAATCTTTACCATTTTGTGGGCATGCCTGTCAATATTCCTGTGCACAGCTATGCACAGCACTTTAACGAGTGCAGACGTTAAAGATGTTTAAAAAATTGACAAAATTGACATGAACAACTCTTTGACAAGTACAATCACAGCTGCATTACCCCTGTGACAGACAGAGAAAGTAATTGCCTTTACCAATAATAATCTTAGGTCATCTCCCAGACATATTTGGTACAGGTAAGCAAGCCTCTGGAAGGGCTAAACAATAGCCTTAACCCCACACCCTCTAACCCCCCCTTACACACACACACACACACACACACACACACACACACGTAGACACATGGACACACACACACACACACACACACACACACGTAGACACATGGACACACACACACACACACACACACACACACACATATATATACGAACCCGGACACATAGACACATACACACACACGCACACACCGGGGGGTGAATTGACACACACACACCTCAGCTCACCCCCCAGCCCTTTCTCTCCCCCACCTCACCCCCCTGCTGTTGGCAGGAGCAGGTTTGATGGATTGCATTCCCCATCTCCTCTTGACTCCCTCTCCAGCTTCAGCCAGGTATGAAGATCTTATCAGCGCGTAGCTCCATCGCCCAGGGCTGGCCCTCTCACGGGCTGCCTTTCCGGAAATATCTCCTGATCCATGTCAGCGGATCGCCGAGCAACAGCCAAAAGAACACCCTTTCTCCCCGCCTGGCATGAAAACCCTGGCCTGTGAGCCACAGCCCGATCTCCAAGTCCAGGCAATTAGCACACCATGTGTGTGTGCATGTGTATATGTGTGTGTGTGTTTTGTGTAGACTTTTGCAACATTAAATTTGTCAATCTAAGCTATATATTTTTGGGTAACACTTTACTTGACGGGTGAGTTCATAACACATTCATAGGAGCTGTCATAAACTGCACATAAAGCATTCATGACTGTTTCATGAGACATGACTCAACATTCATACCAAACCTTTCATGAATGTGAAAGACAGAATGACAAAAATGTGTCAAAATAAAAGTCCAACAATTGCAAAGCAGCATTGCCGTTTTTGTTCCAAACCTCTTACCTGATCACGTCACATCTGAGTCAATGGGCTACTCCAGTGCCAAAAAGACAGAACATGGTCAAGCAAATCATTTTTGTTTCATAAAAATGTATTTGTTTTATGATACCTTTGCAGATGATTTCTCATCTTTTGCTACTGGGAATGTCCAACCGTTCCAGGTTACACAAATACGGGTCAGCTGAATGTAGGCTAGTTTACCTCCTAGTGTTAAATTCAGTGATTATGAATACTTCACAACTTGTATAGTAAAGTGACATTCGATGTAGACTTCATTAGATATTCATGAAATATTTACAAAGGCTGGAGAGAAAAACGTCAATGCTGCTTTGCGATTGTTGGACTGTTATTTTGACAAGTTGTCATCGTTCTGTCTTTCACATTCATAAAAGGTTTGGTATGAATGTTGAGTCATGTCTCATGTAACAGTCATGAATGCTTTATGTGCAGTTTATGTCAGCTGCTATGAATGTGTTATGAACTCACCCATCAAGTAAAGTGTTACCTATTTTTGGTAGTTATTAAAAGAGCATTAATCATACAGTTTGAAGAGACAGAAAGCTTTAGGTTGTAAGTGTCTTCACTGTTCATCTGTTGCTCAGGTCCACATGGTCAGCTGTTTAATGTTGAGAGGCATTATCAAATTCTCAAACCCAAATCCTACTTAAACACTCCCCGACCTTTGGGAGAGTGATCATTTGGGATGAAATGAGGGCAAGTGTCAAGGGAGCAGACTTTAGATGATGAGACTTCCTCTTTCCTAACTGACCTTACTCCCTCTTTCTTTCTCTCTCTCTCTCTCTCTCTCACTCCCAAACAAAAACTTCAACGGAGTCCGAGTCCACCTGCTTTAACCCCAACAGGAACCTATCAATTAATCTCCCTCAAGTGGGGGCTCAAGTGGATCTAATCCCCTCATTGAGCTGTGTGATCCCTCGGCCGCCCCAGACAATAGGGAAGGGATAACGGCCTTGTCGGGATTGTCTTGTTCTGCTGGGGGATCTTCAAGAGGCTCAGAGCCTGGGCCCTTTGTAGCCCCCTATTTGTCTGTCCTCATGGGCAATAATCCAGGCATTAGAGCGGCCATTAGCAGAGTGGAGGAGCAGAGGGCTCAAGACCGGTACTCAAGCGGCCGAAGACGTGGCCCTCTCTTCTGCTCCTCACGTGTGGGACGTTCGGCAGGATCACTTTGAAGAGGTGCTCCTTTCCTTTGAAGAGGTCGTTCCCTCCTTTTCCTCTTTCACCTCTCTCTCTCTCTCTTTCTTTCTTTTGAGAGAGCCATCACCTTTCCCTTGGGGCTGTCGGCAAGGAGAAATAAACAAACTGTTTGCAGTTATTGTTTTTCTCGCTTCATAAGCGAGAAATGTGTTTTTTTGTTTTTTTTTCTAGTGGTTACGTTTCTCTGACAGTGAGGAGGGAGGCTGCAAAAAGAACGACACAGAATCCGCAGTCACGAGCTTGGCTTCCCTGAGCTGAACATTAGTCTGTCACTAATTAACCGAGACTTTAGCAGTTTTTGGTTTCGAGGCAAATTAGTGTTCACAGTGGTATCAATTTACTTATTTCTACTGTCTTCGAGTGTGTGATTCTAATGGTAAATGCACCAGAGAGACGCGGAGGAAGCCCTCAGCTACCCAGCTGCGTCTTTTTAGGGTATATGCCATTATAGCATCCAGCCAGGCTCTTTTAGAACCAAAGCTGAGAGGCAGAAAGGTAATTAAAGCGGCGGGGGTTCAAACATTCAATATCATTTTCCAAAATGTGTTTAATTAAAATTAATCATCAGCTGCATTATATCGCTACCTGTGGTGAAAAGTGGTGCACTGGCTCTCGGTACGGTTGTGCATCGGGGACTGACTCGGCTTTTGCTGGTGTTGGCAGGGGGACTCGGAGAGAAGGAAAACACAACATCAGATCACTCCTCTGTCGAATCGCGACGGGTGTCGAAGGAACAGACAGATTTTCATGTGGAAAGGAATAAGCGTTGAATTCTTGTGTATGTGTGTGTGTGTGTGTGTGCATGGGGGGGGGGGGGGGTAACATTGCCCCATGAGTCTGTCTATGGTGAAAGCCATGTTTCCAAACCATGCTGACACTCTCGCCTCGTGGTGAAAGGGGTTTGTGGGTAAACAGCTGGTGACGCTGGGTTGTCTGATTGTCGCCCAGTGTACATGAATTAATTATTGTTTCCCGCTCAAACAGCCTCTCCATGTTTGCAGTCAAGGTTCTTGCCTGTAATTCACTCAAGGGGTTTCAGTGTTAATAAAACATACCCCCTGTAATTTTTGAAAAAGTCTAGAGAAAAAGATATCAAATCAACATCCAATTCAGATTTATTCGATTTAAGTAACCAAAATAGTGCAGATGTGAATGCTCTAGGATGCAAAGAGAGTACACACTGTAACTGACCAGTAGCAGAGAAATGTCTGCAAACACAATTGTCAATTATCTATTGATCAATCTAAGCTAATCATTAAATGAAAAAAAAAACAATAGTTGAATAAAAGCCAACCCTTCGAGCACAAATGTACATACACTTTGCATACTGCATGTATATGTTCTTTTTCACATACACAGTATTTTACAATACAATTATTTAGTGTCAGTATATTTGTATGTCTATGAGAAACAGAGGATATGCATGCTTTATTCCTATAACTGAAACTGCCCTCCCCTCCCCTCCCCTCCACCATCCCCACCCTCTTCCGATCACCACCTGAGTGTTCACGAGTGATGTTTCTGTGGTCACAAGCGTTGTTTTCTCCTCCGCATCAGGAAGTGGGGCCGCTCATAAGCCCACAACAAACAACAGTGATAACAACAGGCAGCGGCGAGCCACACAAAAGACAAAAGAGAGAGACGGTGTTCCACACAAAAGACAAAAGAGAGAGAAAAGGGAGCTGCTCTCTCCCTGACGGTGTTCTTCATTAGAGAGATTTAAATGACTTCTTCACTTTTCCTCCACTGACCTCCTGGGCTTTTGCCCGGAGCTGCTTCCTGCCACGGTGACGGGGTGGAAGTGAGGGCTTTGTGCTCACTGGCCCATCCGGGGTCTCCGTCTAATGAGGTCATTGTGCTGCCCCCACCACCCCGTCCCTCCACCTGCAGAGTCTCCTCATTGGGCCACAGCAAGCTGAGGTGACCACTGCAGGGGTCAGGAATAGGTGTTAGGAATAGAAATTGGAGCTATGCAGTGGTGGCCGTTACACGGTGACCTTTTGGATCTGAATTGATGTGACCAAATGTACCCATTACGGAATAATGAGCACGGCTAATGAGAAAAGAAAATCTAGTCATTTATTTTTTCATTCTTAGACTTAATTCATAGACTTAATTTTTCCAGTAAACATCTTCAGCACAAAAAAGACAAATTCAAGTTTTTATTTACCTTGAGGAACATTTATATCTCCTTGACCATCACAATACAAATGTTGACAGAGCCTATATATAAATATATAATAGATAGATATAGATAGAGACATAGATAGATAGACAGAAAAATAGATCAAAATGTTCATGGTACATTTGGTGTTATTTCCCATCTGTTTCCCAGCACCCTCCCCGCTGGGTCCTCTCTTAGCTGTAGCCCCTGATGGACATGTTTCCTCAGGCCTCAGTGGCCAGTTTGTGCTCCCGCTGGGTAAGGTGCAGTTAAACACTGCTATATTTCCTTCCATGCGTCACTAAGCAGTGCTGAAAGGCCCTGTAAGGGGTAAGGGTTGGGGACTGGGGAGGGGGGTTGGGGACTGGGGGGGCATTCTCTAAGCGTACGCCCCCCTAATGCCACCAGGCCTCCTTTTTCCCCCCAGAGCACCTGAGTTCCTCCTGAGAGAGGCCTAACACACACACACACACATACACACACACACACATAACCTCCCATTCAGACACCCCTGGGTGCTCAGCATGGGTTCAGCCGTCAATGTTTCATGAGACATGTGTAGCTGTGAGTGTCCACTCCCCACAGCAACATTACTTTGGTCCAAGCAAACAGTGTCATGGATGCGTCAGGCCCGAGCTTAACAGCAGAAAACCCTGTGAACTCATGAAAAGTGCATGAGAGTGGGCAGCACATGCTGAATGTTGTGACCAAAAATGTGCTTCTCCTCCTTGACCAGAGGATTACTGGAGTGATATCTGACCACTTATAACTCAAAAACACATCCATACCAAATAAATCAACACTGATTTTCCTGTCCTCCAATCAACACTGTTTCTTTTCCCCTGTTTCATTTCCTCTGCACAGCACACTAAAGGTGCTTGAAGAATGACATGCAGAATTTGTATTCTCTGCCACAAGCTAATGCTGTAGCTTGGTTCAGTAGAACTATAGCAACGTTTACATTTTGTCAGAGTATAATTCACAACATCCAATCACGATTCACCGAGTTACATTATGTATTAAACCGTAGCACGAATGGTGATGATGACTGTGTTTCAGCACACCTACTGTATATTTCATGTCACCAAGCAACAGCAATCAAAGCTGAACTAAAGCCTTGACACCTGTGTTTTCTGCCCAGAGTTTCTTAAAATAAATGTCAGCAGGCACAAAGGGCTTCTCAGTGAGACTGTGCTGACTGGAACGTTGACCCACACTTGAACAAGGGTGAGAATGTTATTGTTTGATTGGTCCCGCACACACACACACACTCTCACACACACACACACACACACACACACACACACACAGACACACAAAGTCATGCTCTTACAAACCTCTAACACAAACCTACTTCTTGTGCTGTCAACACTTAACAATAACTTTCACTTGCACCATTCTCCATGGCATATTGATGTCTATTGGTGTGCTTCATCCTCACACTCTACTCACTCTGATATGATTACAACAATAACAAAACAAAGGGATCCTGGATCTGGCCACTGGTAGAGCCAATCCCCTACAGGGAGGAGGTGCCTTTCCCTCTGCCCACACTGGGACAACGCAGCGGGCTGGCTGGGAAGGCAACGCAGTGATGCCAAGTGTGCCAGATTTCTGTTTGTTTCCCATCTTCCTTTACACACTCTTTCTCTCTCTCTCTATCAGACACAAACACACACACACACACACACAAACACACACACACACACACACACACACACACACACACACACACACACACACAACACACACACACACACACACACACACACACACACACACACACACACAGACTAGAGTAGGAATTGAAGTCACCTTTAACCTCCGGACACAAGCTTGGTGTGTTGCACTCCACAAAAGAATGCACAGGGTCCACACACTGCAGAGTTTATGTGCAAGACTAGAAGTAATACCAGTACAACGATGACGGATGGCACTTGACTACGGATGGGACTTCTGTGTAAGAATTACTTGGCACCTTAAAAGATCTCTCTGCAAGGGCTCTTTATGTGGGCATGTGTGCGTGAGAGGCGCGGCCAACACTGACCATGCAGCTGGAACATCTCCCTCCTCTGTGCACACAGCCAACAGCAATCTGGAGATGCACTCAATGTGTGTGTGTGTGTGTGTGTGTGTGTGTGTGTGTGTGTGTGTGTGTGTGTGTGTGTGTGTGTGTGTGTGTGTGTGTGTGTGTGTGTGTGTGTGTGTGTGTGTGTGTGTGTGTTTGTCTGTGTGCGTGCGTGCGTGCTGTGTGCGTGCGTACAGTATGTGTGTGTGTCTGCGTCAGTGTCAGTGTCTGTGTGTATGAATGTTTGTGTGTTCACATCTACGTGGGTGTAAGAAAAAGAGAGAAACAAAGAGAAAAGAGAGAGAGAGAGAGAGAGAGAGAGAGAGAGAGAGAGAGGTATTTAAGAGCGGCTCGTTTTTTTTTGTTGTTGTTATTTTTCTCAGCTGGTGATGCTTGTCATGTTTACTCTTCAGTCTGCCACTCTTTGATCATTTGCATGTACCACATCCACGCATGACTAAACACTGCAGAATCCTGGGGTCTGTGTCTGTGTCTGTGTCTGTGTTTGTGTGTGTGTGTGTGTGTATGTGTGTCTGAGTCATTATCTCATAAATAAAGACAGAGGCCGAAAGAAATTCCATGTGTCTATAGCAAAACCTCATTTCTCATTGGCAAACTTTTATCTACTTACGACACAGCAGAACAGGTAATGTATGCATCACACATGCTGGGATGTTGAAACATACAATGACAGACCATTTTGTGTAAAAACATCTGCACTCTTAATGGTGACTAGATCTATGTGAGTAACTCTGTTGTTGTTGTTGTTGTCGTCGTCGTTGTTGTTCTGAAGGCAAGCAAAGCATTTCCCACTCAAACTGTCATCGGCCTCAGATGACCGCTGAAGCTGTTCAGTGGCCATGTCAGTCGCTCAGATACTCTGTGTTCACACACAGGCCACTCTCCCACTCTCCCTCCCTCCCTGACCAAGCCGACTGACCGTCTGACGACTCAAAGCCGATTCAGGTGTCGCGGGGGAGCTGAATGGGCAAAGCGAGTCCCCCAAGGCCTCACGGATGGATCTCACGCTGCTCCCGGCCTTTTGTCCCAATTCCCTCTGAGGGTCTCCTTTCGGAGGTAATGAGCTTGTTGTCATTGTCACACTGGGCCAAGACACACCAGCAGGCCACGGGAGTGGGGGCAGCGCCATTGATTTCCTCTCCTCTCCCCTCCCCACCCCGCCCCCCCCCCCCCTCTTCCCCTTTTTCCTCCTCTCTCCTGAACGCTGCCGGTCAATGGGGGAAGGAGAGGAAAGGGATCACTGGCCGTTTGACCTTCCGTGTGGCTTAAACAAACAGCAGATGGCGGAGCCATGGCGGCCCATTATAAGGCCCGGCTCTCTCCCTGGGCCCCTGCTCCCCAAAGCCCTGCTCCCACTGAACGCTACGCTCCGCTCTGGGCCTCATGCCTGCCAGCACTTACAGCTCCTCACAGCCTGGGCTAGGAAGAGCGTAATCAGTGTGTAGTATGGCTCTGTGCTCTACTCTGACTATCATAGTAGTGAGTGCACAAAGTAGCAGAGATGTGCTTAAATCAGTCCCATCATGGTACTCATATTGCATACTGCACTGTATTCGCTGAACATGTTATTATTATGGATTTCAATCATTTAGGCCATTATCAATTTCTGTTTAGTCAGTTGAAAAAGTTTGTCTTGTTGTTTTTGTCTTAATTGTTTTTATTGATAGTTTCTTGTTTTTCATCTGGAGTTGTGTACAGTGGAACATTTCATAAAACAAGCTAGCTCAGGTTATTTCTACCTTACTTGTTAGGCTAGCTAATACGCTAACACTTTACTTAACAGTATCGACATAAGAGTGACATGACACTGTCATGAACATATGACACTGTCATGACACATGAACTCTAACCCTAACCCTAATCTTAACCTCTAAACCTAACTCTACCCTAAACCTAACCCTAACCCTAATCCTAATCCTAACCCTAACAAAATTGTATGACAAAAAGGTCACTTAATAACAGAAGCGTTATGTCGACTTGTTTATGACACATTCATGACAGTGTCATATCACTCTTATGTTGATACTGTCAAGTGTCAGGTACTGTAAAGTGTAACCGCTAAGACTGTAGCAATTGATGACACATGTGTCAAGGCAATGTTTTATTAGCTCAGAGGCAGAGAACACAGACAATGTTATGGGGCAACACGAGTATAGTCTCAACCCCACATGCAGAGATGTAGTGGAGGCTAAACGCAAGTAAACGCAATTTATCCACCTCTCAAAAGAGTTTATTCACCAATTGCAGCTTTTAACATTAAAAAATCACACTGTATTATCCACATTTACAATATGTACACTCATTAACACTCTAGGAACCATTCAATACCACTGGTATTGTTATAAACATTGGACAATAACCTCCACCATCATCATACATGTTCTGAAATTCATTTTAAAATATCCAATACCGCATGGCGCAGTCCACCTTACCGTGACCACAGGATTCATAGTTTACCCACCTCTTATTTTACCACTACTCCCCTGACCATATCCATGGGCCTTTCACTCTTACTAGTGTTAACATGCACACATGGAAAACACAACAAGGGTTATCACACACATCAATACGGCGATAAACACGAGGTACAACCAAAGAGAGACTAAACACATACACAACAAGGTATACACAAATACAACTACAAAAACCGACATTACACATTCTAACATTCACACACTGCATTCTGTGAGTTGACAACAAGTCCAAGTCACACCTTCGCTACAATACTAACCTAGGATGCATAGTGCCTTCATGCCAGCCGTAAACTCGGAGGACCCGACTTTAAAAATCCCGACCTCCAAAAAAAGTGTGTTCATGAGAACAGCTCGGAAAGCAAATTCAGGAAATGCATAAATATGTTAATAGAACAGCTTACTATGGTTGAGCAAGAAGGAAAATGTCTCAGGCGAGTATTTCTATCTGTAGTGTTGATTTAGTGATAAATTACCTTGCCTATTTATAATGACAGGGAGATTCCTCTCTTGTGTTGATTCAAGAGTGGCCCCCGTGGTTGGAGAATATGATAGTGACGTCAAGTACCTCGGGCCACAAGACTTCCGCACGAGTCTCCGAGCACAAAATCTGACCTGACTTTGCGTTCAAGTCATGTTTCCACTGTTGGAGGTTGAAATTTCCGAATATCCGATATGGCCTGAAGGCTCTAGCAGTTAGGGTTGCCACCTGTCCAGGATTTTCCTGATTGTCCCGGATTTTCAGGTCTGTCCAGGAAAATAAAAATAAAAATCCTGGACGTATGCACAGCCTTATTGGCTCTACAAAAATGACGTAGCATAACATGGGTGGTGGTGGTGGGGGCACGCACCGTGGAGGTTCATTAGAAATGGTAAGGTGGAGACGGAGAGTGTGTGGGACAAGGAAAGACAGAGAAAGGAAAGTATCCAGTGAAAAACAGTGAAGTTACATTGCGAAAATGGGTGGAGAGACGGATGACGACGAGGGTGCAACAGGAGGTAATGGCAGGCCAGTAAAGAAAAAAACAAAAGAGGTCGACGTGTTTTAACAGTGATTGGGTTAAACAGGAGAAGTACGCTATGTGGCTACAAACAAAAAGGTCGATTGGATGGTCAAAATGTCCAGGATTTTTGTCAGACACAGGTGGCAACCCTACTAGCAGTCCTTCAGTAACTTTGTTTTGTGAAAACAATCCTAACTTCCAACTCGTTCTAGTTTTTACTCCATTGTGTTGTGAATGCTGTGTTTATGTGCTCGCATGTCATCCATGTGATGGCATATTATGTCTGTTTTACTTCAACTGTAATGAGAGACACCCACTTTCCCACTGTAAGTTGTTAGACAGGAAATTCTGATCTATTGCTCATGTCTAACACTGGCCCTCAAACAACAGATGCTCTGGGTCTGACATATTTATCTTACTCAACAGGCAGACAAGTGACACAGGAATGGGCGTTGCTCGATCTTAAACAAGGCAGCTTTGTGGGTAGCCTAGCGGTTAGAAGCGTTCTTAAGGTTAGGGGTGTGAGGATTTACACGGGCAACTAGCATGCTAGCTCAGTTCGCCTCTGTTACACTCACCTCCCTAAATCCTCACTCCAATGATCCGGGTCTACGGCACCACTGTAACAGAGGTTGTAATTCGGCCACCTCAACACACACCGGCATGGGAGTTGAACGCTCTAACCACTGAACTAAAAGCCCAGGCTTCCAATTCAGCGGTTAGAAGCGTTCCTAAGGTTAGGGGTGTGAGGATTTACACGGCCAACTAGCATGCTAGCTCAGTTCGCCTCCGTTACACTAGCATGCTGCTGACATAAAGTAGATGACTGGCAGATACATCACATCAGCCATGATGTAGTCTTTGGTTACATTGTCCATTACATTGTCACAATCAAGATATCAAGATATATGACACAAATCCAAGACATATATGCTTTTTTACACATAATATGTTTATTCAGAAATACTGCCATGGAGTTACCTCTGCTATCTTGGATAATTTTTTTGAAGTTGAGGTTCAAGTAATGTATATCATATGTTCAAGTAATGTATGTCAACTGCTTGTCAATGACAACCGAGAACGAGAGTGTCGTGGACTTTTGGAGCCCACCACATGAGTTAAACCTGCTCTTGGCCTCTAAAGCATGGGGTAGCTCTCATCAGCAACACCAGCAGCAGCAACATCCACCCAATGTTCACCCCAGAGGAGAGCAGACGAGGGCAGCTTAGACTGTGACCTTGCCCACTCCAAGGGTCCATCTGTGGGTAGACAGGACCCCTGCACTCATTGTCCTGGTCCCTGCCTCTTCTGACAACCCAAGAACCAACTCACCAGCTGGTGTTTGAAAACCGCACATGATATCACTTCACTTGTATCTTGTAGTATATTGTGTAGTGTGGTCTTTGAAAGTGAAGATGCAGTAACCAGGTTGACAAAATGTTCCCTTTGTTGGTACCAAAAACATGTTAATTACATTCGGAAGACATTAAGACAGTAAATATGTGCACCAAGAATGTAGAAAGATAGGTATAAAATTGACAAAACTGACTCATAATGTTCTCATGAAATTCATTATAATCTTCATCAAAATCAAGACTATGGATGTTCTAACCAGACATATGTCTATTCTAAGATATCATCATTTTCATTCTGTGCCATGCAATGCTGTAATAAGCTGTTCTAATATAAGTCAAGTGATGGCAACATTTACAATTTGCATGAGTGTAATTCACCGCATCCCATCACGGTTCATGTGGTAACATTATGGACTTTACTAAATGCAACACTAATGGTGATGATTACTGTATTTCAGCAGAGTGAACCCTCCTATATACTGTATATTCAGTTTCACCAAACAGCAGCAATCAATGCTGAACTAAAGCCTTGACACCTGTGTTTTTGGCCAGAATAACAGCGAACAGAGAGAACACCCACTGCTCTTCTGAGTTTCTTAGAATAAATGACAGCAAGCACAAAGGGCGTTTCTCAGAGAGACTGTGCTGACTGGCACGTTGACCCACACTGGAACAGGGTTGAGTATGTTATTGTTTGATGGGTTTCGCAGAAGAAAATAACAGTATGACATGCACACACACATACACGCACACACACACATGTGCGCACGCGCGCACACACACACACACACACACACACACACACACACACATACACACACACACACACACACACACACACACACACATACACTCTACTTCTTGACAAGTCCTGTCAAGACTTAACAATAACTTTCTCCTGAGTTCATAACACTAACTGCTCTCTCTCTCTCTCTCTCTCTCTCTCTCTCTCTCTATTTCTTGTTATTCAGTATTTTCAGTAATTGCACAGTGACCTCTCCAACTGCCTGATGGTGTTTGTTACTTTTTTGATGCCATTGCTGGGATGCTGGACATTTGAAGTGGCACTGTGCTAATTACAGTCCTCCTAATTACACAGTGTCAGCTGCCTGCCTTTAAAGCAGAGCAGAGCCCACTGACCCGCCAACCGTCTGTGCAGACTCACACACACACACACACACACACACACACACACACACACACACACACAGTTACCACTAAATCATAAGGCTGTCTGCAACTGATTCACTGCACCGATGAAAGAGCCAGGAAATAAATTGAACAAAAGGAGAATTAAAAATGTGTAGCTATTTGTATATAAAAGGGGGAAGTGACACAGTGCAATATAAGAATGGAAAGTGGAGACAGTCAATGACTATTGTAGAAAGGGGTGCACAGATATAGTATGTATTCACATTCACTTGTGTGCTGGATATTACAGAGAGAGAGAGTTCGAGAGAATGAGAGTTCGCCTGCGTTTGTGCTTTGTGTTAGATTATCGGTGTACAGTGTAATATCTGTGTACATGCATCTAATGTGTTTTTGCTGTGCTCAGTCCGTGAGGCCGTTGGAATGCTACCTTGTATTGCAGCACAGACTAGAATATCTCTCCCTACGCTGGCAGTGACAATGAGGAAGTTCTGAAGTTCTCGGTGTCACATTGTATGCAATGAATACTTTGCACAGCATACTATTTCCTTTAAAGTGGTACAGTGCTCACACTATACACTATTTAATCTCAACTGTAGCATGGACAACAAAACTCCCACACGAAATAAAAAAGCAACTGACTGTGGTGTCGTTAGGCAAAGTGCATTCCTATTGATATTACTGAGCATACCCCTGCAACACACACACACACACACACACACACACACACACACACACACACACACACACACACACACACACACACACACACACACACACACACACACACACACACATACACACACACTGAGGTCACAAATTTATACATCTAATAGTAACAAAACACACATCACACATATCCAGACATACACATACACATACAGAGAAACACAAACACACACACAATACACACGTCAATCTCACAAAAACATTGTGCATACACACATGCAAATGTACTGACAGCCGTGTGTGCACACAGAAACCAGACAAATATGCAAACTTCACGACAGGAGTGTGTTCACACACCCAGACACCCCTTACACACTTACACTCTCACACACACACACACACACACACACACATACACACACACACACACACACACACACACACACATTGACAGCCCCCCAAGCAAAGATCTTAATTTTGTGTGCGTGTGTGTGTGTGTGTGTGTGTGTGCAATAACAAGAGGTGCCGATCCTTTGTTCAGGAACTGTTGTCATCAGAAGAGCAGCTTTGCTTGGGAGAGAATAACAAGCATATCAGTGGGGCTAATTAAACAAAGCTGTCACTACTGCCTAATTGCTCTACTTTAAAAAAAAAAACGACAAGAGAAAAAAACATGCATCATTGTGGAAACAAAATCAGAATGATGTATGGTTTTGTTCCCCCCCTTTGCCATGTGCAAAGGAAATACGCTTTATCATAGCACACTTTTCATTCAATTGGTCTTACGTATTCCCTTACCTTCTCAACAGATGACACAGTCCTTCACCTACGTGGTCAGGCATTGGTGGTATTTTGAAGTGAAGGGGGGAGTGGTGGGAGTAAATCAAGCTCTGTTCTACTTTTCTCAGGTTTCCCCTTTTGGAATCTGTCCATCATCAGGGGCCAATTAGTGTGTGTGTGTGTGTGTGTGTGTGTGTGTGTGTGTGTGTGTGTTGTGTGTGTGTGTGTGTGTGTGTGTTCGTTCAGCTGTGGCGGTGGCTGAGAAACACACACACACACACACACACACATCACGGCCGTTGACCCTGTTTACACAGCGAGATGCCAAAGAGACCAAAACATCTTCAGCGACACCTCCACTCACTATTGTGGGAACCGGATCAAAGATCAGTGGAGAAGGCTACACTCACCCATGCAGTCTACACTCCACCTGCACACTGTCCTGTCCATGCTGCGCACACAAGAGCATTGTCCAGCCTCTCCAGTACATGTCTTCAATACATAAACCTATATACCACAGGAGACTGTGTGCAACTGCATTATGTGTCACGTTAGCACTATCTTTGGCAGACCAACCATGACCCTGTGTCATGTTTTTCTTTTTTCTTAGCAATGCATTATGACTTCCGAATGAAAATAAACAAGCCATAGTCATCTCGTAAATGCAGAGCCGCTCTATTAATTACACGTAACATGCACACATTGACAGCAC